>NW_005368148.1:1250288-1296621 GCF_000412655.1 Myotis brandtii | reverse complement strand
CATCAGCTGCCTGGCTGCCGGCCGCCATCTTGGCTGACAGTTAATTTGCATAAGGATATGCTGAGCCGCCAATAGGAAGGGTAGCGGTCGTACGCCAATTACCATGTTTCTCTTTTATTAGTGTAGATATTTACTTTTAATTACATTCCATATTATTTTGTATTAGTTTCAGGTATACAGCATAATGGTTAAACAATCATATATTTTACAAACTGTTACCCTCAGTATTTTCAGTACCTACCTGGCATCATATATAGTTATTACAATATTATTGACTATATTCCCTATGCTATACTTTACATTACCATTACTATTTTGTAACAACAGTGTGTACTTCTTAATCCCTTAACCTTTTTCACCCAGACCCCAAACTCTCTCTCCCCTCTTGCAACCATCATTGTGTTCTCTATGAGCCTGTTTCACTTTTCTATATTTATTTATTTTACTCTTTAGATTCTATACTTCACTGAAATCATACGGTCTTTGTTTTTCTCTGACTGACTTATTTTATGTAGACTAATACCCTCTAGGTCCATTCATGATGTTGCAAATAGTAAAATTTCATTCTTAATTTATTTTTTAATATATTGTTATTTATTTCAGAGAGGAAGGGAGAGGGAGAGAGAGATAGAAACATCAGTGATGAAAGACTATCATTGATTGGCTGCCTCCTGCATGCTCCCTACTGGGGATCGAGCCCGCAACCTGGGCATGTGCCCTGACTGGGAGTGACCTCCTGTTTCATAGGTTGACGCTCAACCACTGACCCACACCAACTGGGCTAAAATTTCATTCTTTTTTATTTTTTTATGGCCAAGTAATATTTCATTGTGTATATGTACCACCACTCTTTCATCCACTCGTCTATTGATGGGCACTTAGGTTGCTTCTGTATATTGGCTATAGTAAATAATGTTGCAATGAACACAGGGGTGCATATATTCCTTTGAATTCATGTTTTGGATTTCTTCAGATATATACCCTCAGGTGGAATCTCTGGGTCATAAGGCAGTTCCATTTTAGTTATTTGAGGATGCTCCATACTGTTTCCATACCAATCTGCATCCCCACAAACAGTGTATGAGGGTTCCCTTTTCACCAGCACTTGTTTGTGGATTTATTGATAACAGCCATACTGACAGGTGTGAAGTGATATCTCATTGTGGTTTTAAATTGCATCTCTCTGACAAATAGTGATTAGTGACATTGTGCACTTTTTCATATGCCTATTGGCTATCTGTAGGCCTTCTTTGGAGACGTGTCAATTCAGGTTCTCTGCCCATTTTTTATTGAATTATTGTTGTGTGTGTGTGTGTGTATGAGTGTGCCTGTGTGAATGTGTGTGTGAGTGTGTGTGTGTGTGAATGAGTATGTGTGTGTGTGTGTGTGTGTGTGTGTGTGTGTTTTGGTGTTGAGTAATATGAGTTCTTTATAAATTTTGAATATTAACCTCTTATCAGTAAATCAAGGAAGTTTTTAAACAAGGGTCCCAAGGGTGTGTGTAGCATAATGTGAAAGAACAACAACAACAAAAATACTCCATGAGTTGACTATTCAGCAAAATACAGATTAGTTATAAAGACAAAAAAAATTTAAAGACTGTTTATTGTTTGCTTGCTTTTGCTTTTTGACATTGAGGGCTATAATTTATGAAATTATTTTTAAAAGAACATAAGTTAGGATGTTTTATCAACCTCAGTAGTGAAGAAAGATTGGAATAATTTCAAAAATAACACAGTTGGAATCTCCATTATTAGCAATCTGGTCCTAGTTTGATTACCTATCTATATATATATATATAAAAGCCTAAGAGACCGAAACGGCCAGAATGACTGGAACAACTTGAATGACCAGTTGTTATGATGTGCACTGACCACCAGGGGGCAGTGCTCAACACAGGAACTGCCCCCTGGTGGTCAGAGCGCTCCCATAGCCAGCCTCCCCTAGCCGGCCAACCTCCTGCGGTTTCTCCCCCCAGCTGCAAGCCCTGATTGCCCCATTGGGGCCGGCTCCCAGGCTGGGAAGGGGAACTGGGGGTGGGTGGCAGCAGACACAGCCCCTTTCCCAGGGGGGCCGAGGGCTGGCTCCCTCCTTGGGGCTGGTGGTCAACCTCCTTTGCCCCATCCTTCCCCCTGACCAGCAGGCCCTGATAGGCCTGCTGTCTGCCCACCATGGTGGTGTCACAGTGGCAAGGGAAGGAGGGTGGGGGAGGCAGGGAACCGCATGGTGGCTGGGAACCAACAATGGTGGCAGTGGCAGCCGGCATCTGTTCCTTCTGCACCCAGCCTGGTGACCATCACCTCCTCTCTGGCCTGGCCCTGATCGGCCTGGCCCCGATTGGCCTGGCCCCGATCACCCCTGATCACCGGCCAGGCCTAGGGATCCCACCCATGCACGAATTTTGTGCACCGGGCCTCTGGTATATCTATAAGAAGACCATGGGCCTGGATTAGTTTGGATTCTTTTCACCACATTTTGCTATTTCAATCTGGTTTGGGGCATGGGGTTGATAACCGTAAAGTCCCTTTATTTTTTTGAGGTGTGATCCCAAAGGTCCTTGGCTTAAGTGCTTCTAGTAAAGTTTTAAGGCAACTTACAGAGGTTTGCCCTTTGAATGCTTTGCAACTGTTTTCACTTTAACACGTGTCTCTATTAAATCTAACACAGTATTCTAGCCCTCAGCAGATCTGTGTGATGCCAAGTAAAAAGGGCAGGAATGTGTTAATCATTTGGCCGCCAAAGGCATGTGTTTTCTGGAAAGTCCTCTTATAAAAATAGTCACTTTCAAATGTTATACTTTATATCTAAGTTCAAAAGGGGTGATATGCAGTCCTTAAAATGCTTAATCCATTGTCTCATAAAACATTTTATGAATTGTACACATTCCTATAATTTCAAAATATATATCAACTTTAGACATTTGTATTCTCTGTAGCATCAGTTTAAAATGAGGGGAATGTCACAGATCTTTACATGAAACCTACACCTATGATGTATTTGGATATTGTTTAGGTATATGGTACATACTTCTTTCAGAAATTAGTTTGAAACCCACGAGTAGAAAGAAAAATACAAAATATTAGGTTATCCAGGTAAACGTGGGCTAATTATAGTGATCTGATAGTTTTAAAAAAAGTGTTTTTATTTGTATAAGGTTAAAATATGGTAGGATCATCATGCATAATATAAGTCTCTTAGGAAATTTTTAAAAAATGTTAATCTAGAGTTCTGTGACAGGTATGAGGGGTCAAGACAGACTGACAGATCGTGGGGCTGTGGGGTCTTATAATCAAGGAAGCAGGACAGCCAGCGAAAATGTGACATCATGGACTAGCAGATATGGAGTGATGGAATGGATATATGATCGATATGTTCTAAGGACTTAGTGTTTTACAGTACTATGTCATATTTTAAGAGGACACTGACCAGGAAAAATATGTTTTGGGGGTAGAAGGGTGATATTGAAGGTTTGAGAAGAAGCTGATTCTACTTAATCTAGAAAAAAGAGGAATTAGAATGACTAAGTAAATATACCCAGGATGCCTTCCCACCAGGGCCTCATTTCCGAGGGAATTTGATGCCGAATATTTTTCGAATGATGTTATAAATATCCAAATGGCCCTTGACAGAAAAAGGGTTCCCCACCCCAGGTTTAGGGTCTAAGTCAGGTGTTTTTGAAATTGGGTGAACATGAGAAAACCCCAGAGGGTTTATTCAAACACTGGTTACTGGGCCCCACATTCAGGTTTTACTGAGGCAGTAGATCTGGGGTAGACCTGGAAAACCCGCATTTCCCAGGTGAGGCTGATGCTGCCACTCTAGAGCACTGCACTTGAGAACCACTGTCATTTACCTAGGTGAGCTTTTTAAATTCTCACACCAGCCCTGTGAGATAGGAATAATCATTTCCCCCATTTTACAGAGGAAGTGACAGATGTTCAAATGTTCAAATAAATTTGCCTCAAATTGCACAGGTTGGAGGGCATAGAGCTAAAGTCAATTCCCAGGTCATCTGACCCCTGAGACCAGGTTCTTAACACAGCATGGAGCCTGCCTAGTAGATTTGCTTGTGTCCAGAGCACCCTCCAGAATGAGGCAGTGCCTTTCATCAATGCACAGCTGGCACCCCTAGTCTGGCCTTGCTCTTGCTAATTTTGTTTTTGTTTGTTTCAACTCATATGGTAAATTTTTATCTTAAAATTCAAGTACCTAAAATAAAATATGAGCCATATTTATTTCTGCTACAACCCTGAAACACTTGTTCAGGAACTTCTAGCTGCCATTACCAAGGCAGGCTAGCAGCCTGGTTATTTTCCGGAATCATCTACCTTTTCTTCTGGCCACACATAGCATCATGTATCAACCTACATATTGATTTTATTTCTTTGGAAAATGAATTAAACTCTTTTATCTCCTTCAGCCTATCACAGATGAGTCTGATGGTCATGAAGCAGAAAAGAAAATGGGATTTAAAAAATATTAGTGTCTGTTTAGCTTTACACAGGAAAGAGGGGACTTTGCTGACCCGCAGAGCTATTTTGGCCTATAAAACTGTTTTAACAAAGAAGGACTCATCGAACTATGCATAGGTTGGTACCATTGTCTCTGAAGAGTATTTCCTATCCTTTGTTCTGTTTCTAGATGCATAAAATTACCTGAATTTAGATCTTATCTTGGTTTATACAGCTCCCAGCATTTTTGTTGTTTCTAAATTGTGAAAGAATGAATGTTCTGTCTCCTCTGGGAAGGTTTATTTGGCTGATATAATTAGTGTGGCCCACTTAGGAGTTTCTTCCCCTGAAGTAAACTAATACTTCAAAAGTAGATTTACAGTTGTAAGTATGGAAAAATTGCCTGCCTTCATTATTTACACATTCTTGTCATCTGCAGTGTGTTTTACATACTCTCATCCTTAAACCTACTTTTGACCACCCCAGTATATTGACTTTCTAGCTTATCAATTATAATCTTATGATTTTGTTGGCATAAATCAGTTTTCTGTGGTCTGATTTTGGTTATTATTATAAATCTATTGAGTTGAAGGTCACATTATGTTCCCAGTGATAACGCCTTCCAACAAATTGCAATCCCAACAAATTAAAACCAACTAACTCAGGTAGCAAGCCTTAATCCTGGCTGTACATGAGAATTGTCTGGGAAGATTTTTTTTAAATATATGGATGCCTGGGCCTCATTCTAGGATATTCTGACTCACTTGGTCTGGGCATTAATTAAGCTCCCCATGTGATTAGAATGTGCAGCCAAGGTTAAGAAACCTCCTATAGAAGACCACTCCTGCCTTGTTTGAAAATAGTAATTATACTTAGTATTGGTGCTGGTGCACTTTTGGTTACAGAAGATGTAAGCAACTTTTATGTTTTCTGGGTTTTTGTTGTTGTTGTTGTGTGTGTTGTTTTTTTTCTGGAGGGGGCCTGATTAATGTTTGTTTTTCACGATAAAATAACTCAGTAGTTTTATGATAATGTAGTTAAAAATGACACAGAAGCATGGAACAGACTGACAAATCTCAGAGCAATTGGTGGGGTGGGAGTAAGTGGGTGGGGAGAGATTAACCAAATAACCTATGTGCATATATGCACAACCCATGGACACAGACAATAGTGTGGTGAAAGCCTGAAGGAAGGGTGTGTGTGTGTGTGTGTGTGTGTGTGTGTGTAGGGGGTCAATGGGAAAAAAAGGAGGAGGGATAGCTGTAATACTTTCAACAATAAGGATAAATAAATTTTAAAAATAAAAATAGTGCAAGAAATAAAGTAAAAATACATTACAAAAAAAAATTATTATTATTTCTTTTGGTTTCTACCAAAGGGCCTGGAAAAACTGACAAGCAATTATGACTCTCTATCGCCACCTGGTGGAAAAAGTATTATAGCCTACCAAAAAGATGTTCTAGAAACTTAAATTTCCAAAACTCTAAGTGACAATATTGGACACAGAACTGACAACTATTTACATGTGTCCTCTCTGGTTGAGATCTACAAGCCAGACATAATCTTGATCAGTCCCTTTTATGATCTTGTTCTAACATTCTAATTTTTATTTTACTTGTGAACTTAAAGCTATCTACTAGGTAACATAGGAAATGGTCTTTTCTCCCCTTTGTATGTCCTTTCTGCATAAATAATTGTTGAAGTTTGACTAATGCTAGTTGGCAGTTCTCTTGAGGGATTTGTATTAGGTAAGAATAACTTTTCTTTTCAGTTATTAAAAAGTAAATGCACTAACCATATGATAACATGCATTAACTATTATTAATTTCAAAATTACCTATTTCTAATGATCATTTACCTCAGACCAGTTACCAACTTAAGCTGTAACAGTTGCTTCATAATTATTAGTATACAGCAGGGGGACAGTATTGGAAAGGCGATAATGTCCATTTTTAAAAGCTTATACATTCAATTCATCAGCTGTGAGACATTAATGAAATAACTTAACCATTCTGAATCTCAGTTTCTCTGAATGTAAAATGGGAAGAACACTAACGTGAATTGCATAGCCAGTGCCTAGCTCATGGTAAATGGTCAATGAACTATTACTAATACAGGCTATGGAAGTTGCCCATATTTGAGATGTGAATGGGGCAGTAACATGAGCTCCTAAACAATGTATGCTTTGCTTGTTTTTATTATATACTAGAGGCCCAGTGCACAGAATTTGTGCATGGGGGGGTGTCCCTCAGCCCGGCCTGCACCCTCTCCAATCTGGACTCCTCAGCGGATGTCCGACTGCCAGTTTAGGCCTGATTGCCCCCTAACTGCCCTCCCCTGCTGGCCTGATCGCCTCCTAACTGCTTGCTCCCCCATGCTGGCCTGATCATGCCCCTAACTGCTTGCTCCTTCCTGCTGGCCTGATCATGCCCCTAACTACTTGCTTCCCCACCAGCCTGATCGCCCCTAACTGCTTGCTCCTTCCTGCTGGCCTCATCATGCCCCTAACTGCTTGCTCCCCTGCCAGCCTGATCGCGCCTAACCACCTCTGCCTAGGCCCCCACCACCATGGCTTTGTCCGGAAGGAAGTCGGACATCTGGAGGATGTCCGGTCGACCTGGTCTAATTAGCATATTACCCCTTTATTAGTATAGATTGATTACATAAAGGCATGGACCCTGAAGGTATATTGCTGTGTTCAAATGCACTCTGCTAATTAGCCTGGTTATCTTGGTTGCTTAAGTTTTCTATGCTTCAATTTTTCCATCTATAAAATGAGAATACTAATTACACCTGCCTTATTGTATAATTGTGACCATTAAGTGTGTTATTATGTGTAAAATTGCTTAGAGCAGGGCCTAACACAGGGAATATTTTCAATAAATATTAGTTATTGTAGTTACTTGTGCTATTGTTGTTACTGTTATTTACCAAGTACTGTGTTAGGTTCCAAGATATTGTCTGAAATTACTAAATAGCTTAGTAATATAGTAAAACAGGAACATGATGAAAATGTTAAGTTGCATTTAAATGTACCAACCAAAATAAGCAAAAATTTTAACTGACATTGTCCGGTGTGGATCAGTGGTTTGGAGCATCATCCCATGCACCAAAAGGTTGGGAGCTTGATTCTCGGACAGGGCACATACCTAGATTGTAAGTTTGATTTCTGCATGGGGCTCTTACAGGAGGCAACTAACCAATGTTTCTCTTCTCTCTCTCTCTCTCTCTCTCTCTCTCTCTCTCTCTCCCCTTCCTCCTCCCTTCCCCTCTCTCTAAAATCAATAAAAATATCCTCAGTTGAGGATGGAAAAATTTTTTTAACTGCATGGCAATACTGTATAACTTTTGGACAAATGCATTTTGTCAGAGCTTTATTAATTTACTGTCCTGAGTTTCAGATACCATATATATTAGTGACAATTTCTTGAAATGAGTTTTGGAATCTGAATCTGCCACTCTTTATCTCCTCCTATCCCCTCCTCATCACCCATTACCTGCTGAGAAATGATTTAAAACATAATGGATGGAAGGTAAGACTAATAGCATTCTGGAGGAAACAGGTATATTGAGGCCATGAGAAACCCATAATTATGCTTCAGTGGTCTCTTCCTCCTTTTTTTTTTTTTTAATGTTTGAGACCAAGCGTCCCTGTCTTACTATGGAAATGAGTCAGAGATTGTAGGAAACACTTACTCTCAGCAGGGGGAGGAACAATATAGCACTCTTCCTCCTTCTTAAAGTTAACAGTTATTCCACAGTAGCGAATAACCTAGCAAACCATTTAATATTTAATTCAATATTTAAATTATATTTAAGATCAAACTCAACTGTTACTGTTCATTGTTAAATACACCCATAATACAATTTCTTACCTGATGAAATCTATTTTAAATATGTGACCTTTAAATTTGTATATTTACCTAATTAAAACAAAACCTGCATATAATTACCTGCCTACAGATTCCAGTTTAAAAATCTGGACAGAGTAAATAAAGGCAGGAATTTCACATAAGATTGTTAGTAAAACATTTTGCAATAACCTTCCCATGTTCTAGAACACAGAAAACCCACAATCAAAACCTAGTAACTGAAAAGGAAATGTTTTTGTTTAATGCATTCCATTACCTTTGATCAAAATATCACTCACAGTTTCCAGATTCTAGTCTTTTTTTTTTCTACTGAGAATTTTTAGAAATCATCCCAGCAGTTTGGCAAGTTCAGGACCTTGAGGATTCAGTTACCATTCCAAATTCTTATTAACTCTTCTTGGTTTGAAGTAATAATTGTTACTCTTTTCTTGTAAAATTCAAGGAAAGAAAGAGGCAGCTACTTATTAATGAAGAAAATAATCTTTTATTTTCTTACCATGGGCAGCAAGATACTAAAATGTAGACAACTGGTAATAACTACTATCACAGAATACCTTTATTGCTATATGCTTCCTATTTTTTTATCCCTAAATGCTTTTATCCTCACAAGCAAAGGTTAGCAAAGAGGTATTTCAACCCAAACTGTATACTTTTCCCCTGTAAAGTATTCAAAAACAATGTGACAATTAAAGTTCCACTATAAGAAATAGTAATATACAAAATGCATTAGTTATGAATTCATTTTCAAAGGTATTTTCAAGTATACAGTTATTATGTTGAGCAAATGTCCCTTGCAAAATGACCCTGAGAGAAGGTGCTTACCTCTTATCACTTGATTAACTGTGATACTTTCTTATTTCAGATATTATGCTTTTTATTTCATCCTGATGACATTCAGAGCTAAATATTACTCTCACAGTACTACTTATATTAGCCTAGATATTTGCTTCTGGTTTAAGAACATTTTAAATTTTAATTTATATTTTAACAGTCTTACTCTATTTGTCATTTTAAAAGGCCTCTAATTCTTCCCTAATGTATGTATATATATGAATATATTCTTAGAGTGGTCTAAGTGGTGCTTTCTATAAGATCACAAACATCTTAGAAAAGTTTACATGGTGCATCCCAACACATGAAATAACTTCTTGCCAAAGGACTGAATTGTGTTAGAAAAAAACATGTTTTCAACAATCTTTTCTACTCCAACCAGGAAAATGAATTAATCTGTGACCAATCAAGAGAGCTGAAAGAAATAGTGAATCTCAATCCTTATTTTTATGTTGGTCTCAAGACTGACACATACAGCATGAGACTTTAATTACCTGGCCTTTGAAATGGGTCTTGTGTAATGAGCATAAGAATCATTTGTCCTATGAAGAAATACACTGAAAACTGGTTAAATTATAAAAGGAGAAAGTAGATATTCATTAATGATATAGATGCCTGAATATATGTACCTAGTTATTATGAATTGTGCTTTCATAGATTCATAAACTATTTTAACAATATTCTTATCTGGCAAGTACTTAGAGGATGAAGTAACTTGCCTATAGTTCTTCAAGTGCATAAAACAGGCACTCTTCAGGTTAGGAATTAGAATTTCTGGTACTATACCCTGGTTTGCCACAGTATATCAGTCCACAGTTAAGTGGACTCCAGGGGAAATTATGTAATGTATCCTAGCCTCAGTTTCCTCTTATGTAAAATGAAAGCATAATATCTGCATAATGGAGCTATAATGAGATAATATATGGAAAGTTCTTTTATACATACTTGGCAATAGTAAACATGAAATACGTTTCTGGTAACTTAAAAACATGTCTTTAATATTTCTTCTAAAATCAGAAATTTGGAAGACTCCCTATTCTCTGTAGTCAGATATGTGTAGATACCTTGGGTGTAAATTCCTTGTCCTGTATCAATAATATAATATCTTGAAGACAGTGCTTTTCTATTATTTATGAACTATTTTGATAATAAGGAAATATAAAATATATTAAATATGCTACACTTAATATAGGTTAACCAAAATAAGGACAAAATCCACCCAAACATTTTTATATAAAATTAAGTATTTACTATTTTTATTCTAGATATCATTTTACCTGGCAGATGTGATGTTGCTGGCTCTTGGTTTCTTTAACTATAAAAAGCGAAAATTGGACTGGTCAGGCCAAAGCCCCTTACAGTTCTCAGACTAAGAGGTTCTTGTCCAGTGGTTGGATAAGAACAATTTCTCCCAGGAATCTGTTCTCACATCTCCCAGTATCTTCACATCTCTTCTTTCAGATCAATAGCAGTAATATATTTTACAACTCTATAGTGGGTAGGGACAGATTTTCGAAGTCATTCCGTTGAGGTAGAATTTGAAATGTGGCAATGATTTGGGGGTGAGACAGTCACCTCACTGCCTTAGTGTACAGAGGTGTCAGGGGACTCATGAGAGCTGAGAGCAGCTGTGGTGATCAGAACACTTAGCAGCTGCCTGATGACTAGTGTGGCAGAGACCCTCCTTTGGCTATTGATTTCTCTTCTCTCCACCTCCACTTTCCTTGCCCATCCTGTAACCCTAATCAGATGGCCCACATTTCCAGGGCCCTAGTTCCTCCCATACTACTGTTACTTGTAATATAATTATGATGTTACTTTTTAATGAGGATGTATTATATCATAAGTACTCTGCCAACCATTGTATATACCTTACAATGCAGTCTCATGTTTTATGGGCTAAGTTAAGTGATAATGTGTCCCAGTTTGTTACAAACAGTACTATTTATCCCTGTTGCCCTAATATCATTAATGACTATACCCATTTTTAATTAAAAAAATACATTTCAGCCCTAACTGGTTTGGCTCACTGGATAGAGCATCGGCCTGGGGACTGAAGAGTCCCGGGTTCTATTCCGGTCAAGGGCATGTACCTTGGTTGCAGGCACATCTCCAGTAGGGGGTATGCAGGAGGCAGCTGATTGATGTTTCTCCCTCATCGATGTTTCTAACTCTCTATCCCTCCCCCTTCCTCTCTGTAAAAAAATCAATAAAATACATTTAAAAAAATAAAAAATACAAAAATACATTTCTATTGACTTTTTATAGAGAGGGAGAAAGGGAGAGGGAGAGAGAGAAACATGCATGAGAGAGAAACATCATCCATCAGCTGCCTCCTGCACGCCCCCTACTGGGGATTGAGCCTGCAACCCTGGCATGTGCCCTGACCAGGAATCAAACTAGTGACCTCCTGGTGCACAACAAAAGTTCTAGTTCTGATAGCAAAACAGCTTCTCTAAAATACTATATGTTTGATTATTAGTAATTAGTAATTAGATAATAATTACATTAACTCTAATAATTGTATATAGCAGGTGTAATATAAATAACTGATATGCTTATCGGATATAATTAATAGATAATTAGATAACACTTCTAATAACAAATGCGATACTTTAAAATGATTTTATATATTTTCAAAAATAATATACATTCATGGTTTTAAAAAACAGAAATGGTACTTAATATGTAAAGAGAAAAGAAATTCCTCTAGGTTCCCCAGTTTGTCTAGAAAAATCACTATGATTCTTAGGCATACTAGAAAATTTTCTATGCATATATAAGCATATACAAATGATCATATAAAATATATGTATATACTCTTTTACTTTTACACAAATGAGATCAAACTTGGCATCATGTCCTATAATCTTTTTTCACTTAACAGTAAAATAGCTTCCCATATGGTTCTCCCTTATTCTTTGTAACTGCTGCTGCCTAGAATGCCTTTGTATGGATCTTAAAAAATAATTTGTTTGGTTGGTTTTTATAAACAATGCTTCAAATAATATGTTGATACATATATCTTAGAAAATGTGTATGTTTTTGCTTGAGAATGAATTTCTTGAAGTAGAAATCCTTTGTCAGAAAGCATGTTCATTTAGAATATTGAAAGATATTGTCAAGTAAGGGGTATGACAGTTTTTGAAGCAGGAAAATCTATTGTTGAATATTTATAATTGTTATAAAATATTTCTTATATAAAACTAAAATTAGTCTTATTGTAAATTCCAACTACTGGCCCTGTGTTATTTCATTTCCCTTTGGAAGAACAAAAAGTAAATATTTTCCCTTTTTAATGTTAACATACATTCAAATGTTTTTAAAAGCACCATCTAAAATTTCCTATGCATGTATAATCTCAGTTATTTCAACTATCCATTTTTAAATAGTTTCAAGAACCTTTACCTTCCTGTTTATCATCCTCTAACTCACTTTAGTTTATCAGTGTTTTTCTGTTAAGTTTTTTTTTTCCCTCCAAGTATAGTCTTATGGAAAACAACTAGAAAACCCATATTGGTGTGGTTGAAGTAACAGCCCTCATATATCTTCACCTCATCTATCAATGTGTAATAAGACACTGTTTCATTTGTTGAAATTGTTATTTTCTAAATTTGAATGACTTGAAGATACATCCCATCATGACCCATATTACTATTAAATGAAACATTATTTTACTCAAAATTTTATTTTATTTTTTAATTGATTTCAGAGAAGAAGGGAGAGAGAGAGATAGAAACATCAATTATGAAAGAGAATCATTGATCTGTTGCCTCATTCATGCACCCTACAGGGATCAAGTCTGCAACCCAGGCATGTGCCCTTGACCAGAATTCACAGACCAATGCTCTATCCACTGAGCCAAACTAGCTAGGGCTATTTTACACAAATTTTTAATTAGCATATGCTACATGCCAAATTTCTTCTTTTTAAAAAGGGATCACTGACCATCCATTTTGCAGTTAGTTCTAGCATTTTTAAAAAATTATTATTAGTTAACACTAGAGGCCCAGTGCATGAATTTGTGCACTTGTGGGGGGTCCCTCGGCCTGGCCTTCACCCTCTTGCAATCCGGGACCCCTCAGGGGATGTCAGACTGCTGGTTTCAGCCTGATCCTTGCAGGCCAGGCTGAGGGACCCCACTGTACCAGGCCTCTAGTATGCATATAAGATCTTTGGTTAATCTCTTCCTACCTTCCCCCTTCCTCCCTTCCCTCTGAGATTCATCAGTCTGTTCCATGTTTCCATGCCTGTGCATTAAGCATCTGCCCCCTGGTGGTCAGTGTGTGCCATAGCTACTGGTCGAACGGTTGGACAGTCAAACAGTCAAATGGTCGCTTAGGCTTTTATGTATATAGATTGCTTTTACTCTTTCATAATTTCTGCAATTTATTCCCCTCCAAGATTACAAAGTATGGCTCTAAGATCTTATGGGCAAGTCTTTTCAGTACCCTGAGATGTTCTAATCTGGATTTCAACCCTGAATATTTTGGACTGACTAGGCACCCTGCTACTGTCTTCTTTGCTAATTTGACCTTCAATTCTCTCTGAAAGATATTTGCTAGGCCCTTTTGGATTTGAGGATCCTTCTCTTGAAGCATTGAATAATGTTTTTTTTCCTCTTTTGTATACTAATATACACCATCTTCTAGAGAGTTGTTCACTCCTATAATTATAGGTTTCATCTCAATTTTTAAAATTATGCTTTTATACAGTCTAGGACCTTATAAAATCACTAGAGGCCCAATGCATGAAATTTGTGCAAGAGTAGGCCTTCCTCCCCCCAGATGCTGGCACCAGCTTCCCTCAAGCACTCGGGACCCGGGCTTCCCTCTGGCACTTGGGACCTGGGCTTCCCTCACAGCCCTGGCTTTGTCCAGAAGGTCGTCTGGAAGGACGTCTGGTCTAATTAGCATATTACGCTTTTACTATTATAGATGGTGTTGTTGTCATCAAGATTACACATTCTTAATAGGAAACATCTGATGAAATAAATGCCTACATTTCTGTGATAAATGCCTACATTTCTCATTATTCAGATGGGTCAGCAGAACTTTATGATTTCTAAGATGTCAGAGTTGTTGGGTGTTTCAAAAATTGCCTTCTGTTCAATCTGTGATTTTTAGGAAAAAAATACTGGAAACACAATTCAGGTATTTATGTAACAGGGTTCCTTCTCCTCGTGTCCCAGGATAGCACAATTATGGTAGCACAAGGAATATTCCTCTATTTCTATTCCTTTGATTATAAATAACTAGTGCTCCTAGAAATAAAAAAGAGAGAGAGAGAGAGAAACAAGTCAATGATTTAAGAAGATGCAATGACTGAACTAAAGCCACAGGAAACTTAGAGACAGTGGTATGTTATAGGTGTGTTGGGGGACTTTTTACATCTGTTGTGTGACCTTGTAAACCTCTGGCAGAACTTCAAACTTTACCACCAAAGTCTGCTCTCTTCAGAGAAGAGTGAAATTATCCAGATTCTGGGGTATCTTAAGGAGTTAGCTAGACCTACCCCACTGTAAGCATTAAATTTTGACATACAGAATTTTATCTTGAGAAGTGATTCAATTTTACTTTGTACATTATAGTACTTCTGCTGTTTAATATTAGGGGGGAAAAAAGTCTTGTTAAACCCTCGAGTTTTCCTTTCAAACCTCCCAGTGAAGACCACACTGCAAGAAGATGTTTCATATTTTTAAAATAGACTTGCCTGGCTGACTTGGTTCAGTGGTTGAGCATCAGCCTATGAACCAGGATGTCAAGGTTCAATTCCCGGTAGGGGCACATGCCTGGGTTGTGGGCTCGATCCCCTCTGTGGGGCTTGCAGCAGCCAATCAGTGATTCTCATCATTGATGCTTCTATCTCTCTCTCCTTCTCCCCCTTTCTCTCTGAAATCAATAAAAGTATATTTAAAACAGCAGCAACAAAACAACAAAAAAGACTTATTGACTTATAATGACACATTTGAAAATACACAATTTGATGTTTCGACTTATAGATACATTTGCAAAAACATCACCACAATGAAGATAACATCACTCTAAAGTTTCCTCGTGACCCTTTGTAATTCCTCCCTCCTACCCTTCTCCATACCTCTCCCTGCAAGCAACCACCGATCTGCTTTCTGTCACTACAGGTGAGCTAGTGTTTCTAGGGTTTTCTATAAGTAGAATCGAACAGTACATGCTCTCTTCTGCCTTTTTTGTTTACATAATTATTTTGTCCATGTTATGGCATGTACAGTCTACTCCTTTTTTATTGCTGAGTATTATCCCATTATATAGATATACCATGCAATAGAATGGTAGACATTTTAATGATAAAAATTTGGGTTGTACTTTTGGATATTACAAATAAAGCTTCCATAAACATTCATATGCAAGTGTTTGTACGAACATATGTTTCTATGGTACACATACCCTGATGAGAAGCATGGCCTTCAGATCTCCCCCTGAGTATAGTTCCTGGAGTATAAGATCTGCACATGGTTTATGTTTAGTAAATATTTTTTAGAATAGGGAAATACACAAATGAGGAACTGTGAAAAATAGAAATGCACATCATCAGGAAACCTCAACTTAAATTTCTATCTCACCAAATAGCATTAAACAGATTAACTTCTTACATCTTAGCCCCCTTACCTGTACAAAGGAAATAATATAGGTATATGATCCTTTTGCCACAATACTGCAGTCTCCAAATCTCTGAAATTAAATTATTTTTATACTCACTTGGTGATAAAACTTGATCAGACCTCTATTGATTTATTGGCAAAATTCAAACATGAACTGATAAGAAGCTATTTGTACTTTTATTTTTTCCCACTAAGTATAAGTATTATAATATGTTACTGCAAATATATTAATGAATTTAATTATGGGTTGCTGCTTCATATCCCATTGGTGTGTTATATAATGTACATTTTATACATTATATTATTCTGCTAAAAATCCCCAAATTTTCATTTCTGAAACATATCTGTTCTTTCTGTATGGATTGCAAGCTCTCTACCTACCTATATGCAAATTAGATATGGTTAATAATTAATAGAAACCACACATAAAAATGGCTCAAATAAGAAGTTTATTTATCTCTGATGCAAAAGCCCAGAGACAAGCAGTTCCAAGATTTTATGATGGCTGCATGCTGTTCGGCTCCAAGGCTTTTTCTATCTCATGACTCTGTCTTGCATGGTTTTTTATCCTAAATTCATTTGATAGGTGAGATGGCTCTTTGAGCACCACGCATTTCATTTGCTTTTCACCAGCACAAAGAAGGAAGGGGAGGAGTAGGGCTAGATCACATCTTTTAAGGATACCTCCTAGAAATTGTACACATTACATTGGTCAGATCTCAGTTACATGGCCATATCTGGCTCAAGGGGATGTTAGGAAATGTGACCTTTATTTTAGACTGCTGTAAGTCCATTGGTAAATGGAAGGTCCCCTATTATAGAAGAAGATAATAGATGTTGAGAAAAACTGTAGTCTTTACCTCATTGCCCTTCTATCTTATTGGGTAGCTGTGGTAATAAAGAAACAATAATAGGCATGGAAACATCATGAATCAGAAACTTTGCATAATTGAAAGTTTGATAACAGTAAGGATCTTAAATTGCGTACTTTGTTTTAACAAACATTCTTACAGGGTTTTGATGTATCACTTTGGTGGCTTCTAAGCATATCATTAGGATAATGTTGTAAATGGTGGGTGAGTGCCAATTCCTACCACTACTCGAAGGCTTTCTTAATTACTTTTGTCTACCAGGAAATCCCGTTGTTTTTTTCAAAGACACTTGAACATTTGGCATGTTTCCAGAAAGCCATAACACAAACTTGAAACAGCTTTAGCTTCAAACATACTTTTGTTCACTTCCCCCTCCCACCCAGTTTTCTGGATCTTTTCTTAGAACAGTGAACCCCATAACAGTTCTGTCACTAATAAATCTTATTATCACCTACTTGTGCAAATGCTAATATTATTTTATAAATATCCTTTATATTTTAATAGGATCACACTTTAATAATTGTTATTATGATTTAAGACAATAAAAGACACAAGACAATTTAATCTAGAGAAAAATTAAAGAGGGAGGATTAAATTCTGGTTTTGGTGTTTTGGTTTTTTTTTAAGGTAATTTGGAAGGGGGTGCATTTCAACAAATATAATTGTGATAAATAGATAAACACTTTAGACACATTTGACATTTCTCCCCATGCAGTAGAGGAATAGAATTCTGAATCTCTGCCTGCAACTGGCTGAGTTCAATTTAAAGGGCAAGGATTAAAATATCCAACTTTGTTGGGTTCTAACCATATTTTATTCAGCTCTATCTTGCCTCCAATAAATATAATATCATATTTTTCCCCATTGATTACTGTACCTGTTTATAAACCAGCCTAAAATTTGAAGAGAGAATGGGATGATGTAAGCCCTCAAATCCCCAGCAATAATCAGTGGACAGTTATTTAATAAATGGATGGACAGCTGGTCCAGTGAATAAGTGAGCTAGAGTGCTTACCAATGACAGGTAAGTTACATTGTAGATATGTGATGGGTGTTTTTGTATGTCCCCCCCCCAAAAAAAATATTGTTTGAGATACACATAGGAAAAATAAGGACATTTCTATTCTAGTGAGGGAAGAGTCAGAATTTGGCTTTGAGTATATATGGGGGGATTAAACACCATGTGCCCATGTGTCTCTTTTAGATGAGGGTAGGCTGGGGCCTGGTGCCATAGTAGAAGTTCATCGTTCAATGAGGAGGGTTCTCAGGATCTCAGTCTCTAGGTATCCCCACAGCCACACACTTATCAACCCTCTCGGCTCCACAGTAAATCTGAATCTTGTTTTATAACAATGTTGGTAAATGTTCATTTCGGTTTTAAAAAAATTAGGAGATAAATACAAGCTGGGGTTGATTCCATACAATAAACATGCCATTAGCAGAGCCTAAACAAGGACAGATTGTGGACTGTGTACTTAGGAAGTGTAATTAGCCATGGGATTTTATCCAAAGGCTGTAAAAGATCGTATATGTCTGTTTTCAGCACAATTTACCCCCTTTTTGTCAGTCACTTTTTTCTACTTGGGGCTTTATCATTCAGAATACAATGGGCGTTTTCCTAATGGATTTGGGGAATTCAGTCTCGATGGCTCCGCAATGTCCACACAGATGCTCTAGTTAAGAAAGAAGAAAGCCCCTGGGTTGGTGCCTCTGTTGTATTCTATGTATTATTAGTTTCCAGCCAATGAAAACGCCATGTAACATTTCATTTCTCCTTTTGGTTTTCATCATGAACAGGCACGTTCAGAACTTTTACCAAGGCCCGTCCTTGAGAGCATGGTGCTGCAGCTGGTTTTCATTCTTGCTCCTAGGTGGCCCTGCTGAAAGATGCACAGATATTTGCTTGGAAAGTGTAAGTACATTGAGTGGCATCTAGTTTGTCCAAGTAAATCTGTATTAATTTAAAATATTAGAAATCTATAGCTCCATGGGAACAAAGAAAGAAAATGGACTCAATGGCTCAATGTATTTTAAAGCTACATTTTCTTACTTTTAGAGATCATCTCATGGAAGGTCTTAATCTTACAGGGAAACTAGAGCGCAGAGATGTTAAGCAATATTCCTAATGTCATACAGTTAGCCAGTATCAGAACTAGGATTAGAACCCAGTCTCCCAGAGTTCAGTTCAAGATTCCCTTTTTCATGCCATTTTGTCCCTTCCTTAAAAAAAAAAAAAGGAAATAAATAAAATGAAATACTATGATTGCTTCATGAAATCAATTTGCTGATGCGAATAAGAAAGGCCATTATGGTAAATGTCAATCCACGTTGTGTAGTAAAGGGATGTTCCTCAAATTGTAACCCTTTCTTGGGGTTCAGCAAGTTTCTGTCCCTCTCCCCTCTCCCAACCCTCCCCCTCCCTTTCTTCCCTCCCCCTCCTTTTCCCTTCTCCCTCTCCCTCTTCCTCTCCTTCTACATCTCTTAGTATGAATACTCCTCCTATCCAGTGGGCTCCCAACTTCTCCAGTGGAGATTCCTTTCCTCCACAAAAAGGATGATCATAAAGATGTTAGTAAATGAATCTCGTCGAAGTTGCTGAATGTTTGTGAATGTTACTTTTATCAGCAACAGCAATAAAGTTGGTCTTCCAAAGAGTCTCAAGGATCTACCTCATTTTCTCTGATCTCAGAACTGATACAAGCTGAAGTTGCTTGTGGAAACCTGTGTCCTTTCTTCCAAACATAATGAGTAACAGACCCTGGGAGTGTCTGTTGAAAAGAGGAGAAAAGCTGCTGTCTGCTTTTCTATTCCCCGGGGAGCGAGAGCTATTGTGAGGAAGCAGACAGGCCTTATGCTGCAGCCGGTTCACAATGGCACATGTTAGTGACAAGAGACATAACATCGGGGCTGTGGCTCCTGCATGGCTGCAGCTATTGATACAAGTTGTGTGGACTTGTAGTTATTACTGCTTCAATCGGGGCACTGCATTCCAAATAGTAATCACTACCATACAAACGTTTCCAACGTGCACTCCTCACCCTAATTAAGCGCAATGTAAAGGCAATGGATGCCCACATTTGAAAGCAAGTTGCTGTCCTTTCTATGGAATAAACTATCTTCCTTTTTAAGGTTAGTTTAACACTTCACTGGAGTCAACGGGAGGAAAAGCAATATCGACTTTATTACTGATGGGAGGCAAGAATTTTAACATCTACAGATAAATTTAATGGAGACCGTCTTTCATGTCTTTGGAGGAGTGTGATATACATATGCAGTGCTTTTCAGACTAGCATGTTTAAATTCTGGGTGTGCTTTAAATGTACAACACAAAAACATAGTGAAATTGGGGTTTTAGAACTAAAGGGGAACTTAAATATACCCTAATTCTACTATCCCATTTTATAGTTATAGACACTGAGACCCAGGGGAGAGTAAGGATTTGTTTGTTAGTTGCAGAATAAGAATAAACATTGGCGAATTCTGTTGATTTTTTAATTCTGGTGTGTTGGTCTAGATTTCAAATTACCAGAAACTTTATGAAATTTAAAATGCAAAGATAATGAAGAACTTATTAGCATCCAGAAAATGGCTTGAATTATACTCTGAATCACTAATATTCATTGGATTTTAATATAACATTAATGTGGAGTGTTTTATGGCATTTAAATTTATGGCTGTTTTAAATATTTCTCTAGCTTGATAAGAATTGAAATACTTTATTCACTGAACTTTTGTTCAGCAGACAACTCTGAAATTTAATCTTATTAAACTCTGTTTATACAGGTAAATAAAACAGCAATTTATGTCATACTAGAGGCCCGGTGCATGAAATTCCTGCAGTCAGGGGGACAGGGTGGTGGTGGGGGGGCATCCCTCATCCCAGCCTGCACTCTCTCGCAGTCCGGGAGCCCTTGGGGGATGTTCAACTGATGGCTTAGGCCTGCTCCTCATGGGCCTAAGCCATTAGTCGGACATCCTTAGCGCTGCCACTGAGGCAGGAGAGGCTCCTGCCACTGCCACTGTACTTGCCAGCCATGAGCCCGGCTTCTGGCTGAGGGGAAGTGCACTGACCACCAGGGGGCAGCTCCTGCATTGATCGTCTGCCCCCTGATGGTCAGTGTGCATCATAGTGACTGGTCGTTCCGCTGTTCGGTTGAATTGCATATTATTATATAGGATTCTGGTGAATTTAGTAATTTTTATTTCTCATCAAGGAAAAAGAAAAAAGTTGTTTGTTTACTATCAAACAAGTCTGTCTAGATTTTTGAATGGATGAAATCTCTTATTTCTCTTCTTTACTGGTATAGACCATAGATAGTATTGTTTTCCATTACCAGGCAAGTTTTTACATGAAGTTTCTAGCTAGCAAATTCTACTTTTAAAAGACTTCATATCGTCCTAACTGGTTTGACTCAGTGGATAGAGTGTCGGCCTGAGGACTCAAGGGTTCCAGGTTCGATTCCGGTCAGGGGCATGTGCCTTGGTTGCAGGAGCATCCCCAGTGGGGAGTGTGCAGGAGGCAGCTGATCAATGTTTCTCTCTCATCGATGTTTCTAGCTCTCTGTCCCTCTCCCTTCCTCTCTGTAAAATTTTAATAAAATATATTTTTTTAAAAGACTTCATATCAGTAAAAAATAATTAAAAGCAAACTGGAGATGGAAAATATAAAGAAGGAATCTCTTGCCAGATGCTAATATAAAAGCGCAGGGTCACAGGTAGCCTGTAAAAATCAGGTTCTGGTAAAAGGAAGAGACTGCATATCAGTTTCCAAGTGAATATAAAAGTTTACTACGCAAGTGATGACAGATGGTTAGAGGACGTAGACTTAAATCTTCAGTTCTCAAACCTTAAGCTGATAGTTGGGCACTGGCTTAAAAGCAGATTCCTGGACTCCATCACAGAGATTCTTCAGCTCTAAGTTAAGGCACAAAAAACTGCAGTTTTAACAGGAGCTACAGGATGGTGATACACGTAATCTTATTCCAAGTTAAGAAACTACTGTAAAGTATGAGGAATTAAGGTTATATAGAAGGGAAAAATACAGTCTGCTTAGCACTAAAATGAATTTCCACGTGAAAATGTGGAATTAGTTTTTTAGAGCAAAATTTTATAATAATGGTAAGTTACTTCTCATAAAAAAGGCTGTCCTATTCAAACAGTCCTGGAAAACCTGTATAAAATAATCAAAATTTAGACATTCCTGGTATATGTTTATGTACAAAAGTCTCTCTCACTGTTTAGACCAGTGCTCTAAATTTACCTAATCACAAACCCATTTTTATTTAAGCAAAATTCTTATTTTTATCCCACTGAGTCTATTTGCATAAAAAACACATAAAGAAACAGGATAATAATGTAAAAATTTTAAACATTTTGGTTGATATGCAAACACCTCCTTTATCAAATGCCCAGTATGGCTACTATGAAATCCCTTTACCTATGAAGGAGGATTTCTGGCTTCTTGGGTTTAATACAGGGACATTTTGTTGTTATTGTTATTGCTCTGGCTGAATATCACTTGAAAGATTCTTCTCTATTACTAGGAAGCCCTATTTATTTTTGCTTATTTTATCTCCACTGTGATTAGAAATCCTCTTAGTTATAGCAGCTAATGTTAACTTATTCAACTATTTTATACCACTTTATACATTTACTAGTAGTCACAATCACTTACCACTTTGGCTAGTGACAGTGACAGTAGATAGAGCAGAGTTTTCTGAACAATTTCAAAAGAAATTGGAAATATGTCTTTTCATTATGGTGTGTGCCCCAATTCTAACCATGGAATGAACAAATCATCTCTCTCTATCTGTTTACAAGGGTCCAAGTTCTGCTGGAGAAAGTCACAGAAGTGGAGATGAGTTCCACTATGAGTTCATGATCACCAGCCTCAAAGAGACCTTCACCATGACCAGTCAATTCTACTACATATCTCTCACACACTCATCAATGACAACTGCAGAAATTCTCTCCTTTTATCTAACTTCCTCTCTCTTTCCCTCACCTGAATGCGAACTCCAACCTTATCATCTACTTTATGAGAAAATAGAAGCCATGGATTAGAAACTTCACTAAGCATGGAGATATTCCCAGATCTGTAATCTTCTTTATTATGATAAAAAAGCTTTCCGCTTCCTCAGTGGGCTAATCCTTCCTCATATGCTTTGAATTCCTTCCTATCACAGCCCCTAAAAAACATTACAGATTTGTGTCTTTCTCTCACTACATATTTATTCACTAGCCACTATTAATGAGGTAATATTCTAGCTACTAGAGATAAATCTGTGAACAGATTAGATAAAGACCCCTGCCTTTTGTAAAGTTATAATCTAATGAAATACTCTTATATTATAGATTAGTCCTTTCATTTGCACATGCAAACTCTCCTTTCTTCTGGATCATTCCTATTAGTTTTTCTCATTAAGAAAAGCAAAATAAAAATCTCTGTCACCAGCTATTTCACTTACTCATCCTTTATGCACTACTATTCTCTAAAATCTTACTTTTGCTTCCATCATTTCACCCAAATAGCTCTTATTTAAGATAATAATGATCTCTAATGTTGCTGTATTCCAGTAATATTTTTCTGTCTTCATTTATTTTACTTCCCAATAGCATTTTTCTTTGTCAGCTACACCTTGAAACACTAATTTTTCACTGGTTGCTATGCTAACATTTTCTACTGTTTGTTTCTTTGTTTGCTAGGCACTGATTTTCTCTGTCTCTCTTTAGGCTCACCCACTTCTATCTAGACATTATATTAGAGTTCTTTATGGTTCCGTGTAGGCTGTCTCCTTTCCCTCTGTAGTCTCTTCTACAGAATCTCGTTCAGGTCATTAATTTGAAGTACCACTCATATGTCAATGACTCACAAATTTATATCTTTTAATTTTACATATCTCTCATCTTGAAAGCCTCAAAAGCACCTCCAACTGAGCATGTTTAAATCCAAATTCATGACCCTTTAAACTTCTTACCCTTGTTTTTCCTTCAATTTTCTCTATCTTCTGCAAGTCAGAATTCTAGAATCACCAATTATACCTTTCTCTTCGTTACCTCCACATATAATGCATTAACATGCTCTATTATTTGACCTCTTAAATATTTCTAGAATTCATCTATTTTGCTGCATTTCCACCAGCACCCTGGTCAAAGTACCATTTCTCATCTGGAACTTTACAAGAGCCTCCTAATGGATTGTCAGCATCTCATCTCTCTCCAATCTGTTCTCACTCTATAGTAGGAATGCTCCCTTGAAAAGAACAGCTGAATATATCACCTTATTGAAAACCATCAACTGCTTTCATTGTTCTTAATATAAGAGTAAAACTAAACTCTCTATGTGGCCTGCAAGGCTGACTCCCTGGCAGTTGCTCATTCCATTTCTCCTTATTCTCTCTCCTCCAGCTATATTGCCTCTTTCTGTCTCTTATAAACTCTTGTTTCTCCTTGCTGTTGGACCTTTGCCTATGCTATTTTCATCATCTGGAATTTCTTTTTCATCTCTCTTTGTCTACTGAACTCCTCTTAATTTTCCCTCTATTAGCTCAATTTTCAATTCTCTCAGTGAAGCTTTCCCTATGCTTTAGATTAGGCAAAATCACTTTTTATTGAACCAAGTACTTCTCTTTTGTAATACATACATACAATTGTATGTTTATTCACATGATTATTTGACTCATGCCTTTCTCTCAATCATAAGCTCCATGAGGACAAGAATTATGAATGTTTTGCTTACTAGTTGTTTCAGCAGTTAGTATGTGCTCAGTATGTAGAATATATAAAATAATTTTCATTATACAAAATGACTTATACAAGACATTTTGTCAGCAATGTAAGACACTAAAAATATGTCAAATGTTCTAAGGATGCAATATTCACTGGCTTGAACTTATGCCAACAAAATTCCTATGGTATCTGCTAGGAGATGACTCAGGACAATATTTTAACCTCCACACCCCCATTTTAAATTTTCTATTTTACATTCTTCATATTGTTTATATAGCTTAATATTAAAAAAACATTTTGGATGTTACATGTGACAAATAATTTTTCTGAACTGAATATAAGGGGAAGTCCATGATATCCCCCAGGAAAGTAGGCCTTTGTTGGAGAAAGTCTCTAGGGCTCTGAAGGGTCCAGATATATAACAATGATGCTAAAATATTTTCTTTGGATCCTCATCACTTAATTTTTTTTTTTTACTCCACATTGTTGAGATTATATATTTTCCCTGAACTAAAGAGCTATCTTGATAAGGCTTGCTGAATTCCAATATGATATGTGATATATTTATAAATACATGACATATACTTATATACTTAATAATTAGACATATCTCTATATATTTAGTAATTTTGTGAGTGAGTTGGCAATAGACAGGGGTTGGTAAAGTGTGAGGTTAACCAGGAAGCAGGAAACCTTGAGCTGTAATTTCTAGCTGAAATTTCAGTATTCTGTTTGGCTTTGGGGATAGTAACAGCATGTACAAAGCATTCTTTATTCTTCTTACTACTTTTAAAAATATATTTTATTGATTTTTTTTACAGAGAGGAAGGGAAAAGGATAGAGAGTTAGAAACATCAATGAGAGAGAAACATCAATCAGCTGCCTCTTGCACTGGGGATGTGCCCGCAACCAAGGTACCTGCCCTTGACCGGAATCGAACCTGGGACCCTTGAGTCTGCAGGCTGAAGCTCTATCCACTGAGCCAAACCAGTTAGGGCCTTCTTACTACTTTTAGAGTAAAACTTATATACAAAGTAATCATAAGGCAAGTCAGTATACATGCCACACTCATGGTAGAGGCACTAGGTGCTATAGAGGTTTGAATTAGAGAAGGATCCCAGCTACCTGAAAAATATCTAGTAAAAGCAGTGGAATTGATTTTAATATTAAAGATTTCCCATTACATATTTATAACATCTATGATTTATTTTTATATATTACATAAATAAATTTTATTTATATATTTTACATAAATAAATGTTATTTATATATTACATATATATTTCTTTTTGTTGCAGAAACAATCTAAACTGATTGTAGAAAATTTCAGGCAAAACCAAATACACATGCAATTCAACTAAATAAAAGTTACCAACATTAATATTTTTATATATGTCTTTTCCAAAGGGGATAATGAAGAATATTTTGTTTTGTTACTTGAAAGCATAGTGTGAAACATTGTATATGTCAATAGGTATTCGTCTGTAACATATGCATTAGTGGTTATATACATATTTCTTATGGATGAACCATGGTTTATTTAAATTATAATACACTCAATTATATTATAAATGACTACTATGATGAGATAGTCAGATACTTAGGGGGCATACCAGGGATGAAGACAGGGATATTAAAAATGTTTAGTTACCATGAGCTGAGCTGTAAAACTTAGATAACTATATCTTGGGAGACAAAGGAATATCCAAGATATTAAAGGTAGCATTAATAGCAAGGGCTTTTGCACTATAACATTCTGCTTTTACTTTTAATTATATTGTCAATATTCTTAGCAGAATTTTGGATTAGGTAGGACATAGTCTTATTCTGATGCTTATAATGACTTACAGCTTGGGTCCCCTCTGAACTGTAAATTCTTATAGAGATTTCTTATGCAACAATTAGACCTGTGTGTGTGTGTGTGTGTCACTTTTATGAGTAACACACACATGCTTTTAATGTAGAAGGATTTAGAACCTTTAATTCTGCTCTTAATGCAGATTTATCCTTTATGGTAGTAACCCTAGTTCCTTTTTTTATTAAAGTTCAAATATTTTTAAATGTAGATTTCTATTCATGAGCATTTGCTTTGGTAGCTTTTAGTGTAAATCAGCATCACTTCAGTTATAAGATAAATAAATCCTGGTGATGTAATGTACAGCATGGTGACTATAATTAAGAATACTGTATTATATATTTGCAAGTTGCTAAGAGAGTATATCTTAAAAGTACAGTACAAGAAAAAATATAATTATGTATGGTGATAGATATTAACAAAACTTATACGATAATCATTTTGCAAAACATACATATATCAAATCATATAGCAAATCAAAACTACCATAATGAGATATGTCCATTATATCTCTATTTATTATACCTACTAGTATATGTATTGAACATATATTCAATATATATATCATTAGAAATAAAATATGAATAAAATAGATGAATAATTTGAAAAAGAGAGAGCATTGCAATTTCACCAAAACTATCTTAATTTGTTTGTCCTTGAAAGAAAGAAGGGATGGCTAGCCAAGTGCTATGTGTGTTTGATTTTCATTAAATACTTGTGGAGGGTGAAGTGAGCACTGCCTAAATATTCAAGCCTTTGAGTGCGCAGTAAGCAAAAGAGCAGAGATGACTTTAATAGCCTTTGAAGGGAAAAAAAATTGTCAATGAGGATAAAAATCAATCACCTTAAGTGTTTAAATGCACAAAAGTCATCCTCTTTGGAGGAGTTTGTACAGACTCATGTTTACTACCATTCAGTATTTATACTTCTAAATTTTTGTTTTCTATTTTTTCAGAGCCTCAAAATGCTGATAACAATAGAAAATGTTTGCTAGACATGTGTCCTAAGCACCAGGATAAGCATTTCAGATCCATCATTTCAATCTTTAAACAACTTTATTAGCTCGGTATAATCCCCATTTTGTATCTGAGAAAACAGGCTCACAGAAATGAAAATAACTTGCCCTGGATTACTAGATAGTAAGTGGCAAGTTAGGGATTGTATCCATAGAAGTATGAATCTATAGCTCCTGCTCTTATACTATATTTCTCAGTACTGCCTACTTTAACTTTAGGCTTCAATTAGCACAAAATATTCACTCCATGTTTAATTCAGTTGGAAAAATCATGGTCCTCAGCATCCCTGAACTTTTATTTTATCATCTATAGAAAGAAAATAGTATAAGTAAACTTGGAGGGTTTTTTTGTTTGTTTGTTTTTAGGATTAAATGAATAATGTGTATGGGACCCTTAGAATAATTCCCTTGTACTATGTTTTCATCCATTTCAACTTAATCCCATTAGCAAAGCTAATCCTAGGGGTGGCATTTATAGTGGTAATTTGCCTGCCTTGCCCCTGTTGGGGCTCTTGGCTTAAGCTGAATCAATAAGAGGAATGTGTAAGTGGAACACAGACACTAAATGTTTAGTCTAGATCCCTTGAACAGGGAGATCAGAGATCGTGTAGAGTGGGGTTAGAGTTAGACCATGTTTCAGTAAAGGAAGTTGCCTGTGGAAGGAAAACTGAAGCAGTTGTAGAGAGAGAAGCTGAGATGAGGAAAAACCATGAGGCTCTTGACAGACAGAGAGGGAACAGGTCCCTCAACTACTAGTTCACGTCTAGCTGTTAGTGAAACCCTTCTAAACTCCCTTGCCTTGTGGAGTATCATTTCAGTTTTCATCCATGTATTACTATTACCACCAACACCCAAGAAAGAGGAATAAGTAAGGCAGATATGGTCCTTATACAACCTACAGAGATACCCGTTTAATTTCAATAACATCTCTTTCTACTGAGGACTGCTTATTTGTATTTGGCTTCTTGCAACCAAACTGATTAAAACCCTGGGCGAAGTTATAAAGTACGTACTGTCTTCTTCTCACAGAGACTCACATTGATGGCCCTATTATCTAGTGTCCAAATTTAAGCTAATTAAAGTTTTTCTTCAATGACACATCTCTGGGAAGTCTTTCTGTCCTTGGTGGTTCCAAACATTTTATTAACAGTTTCTCGCACACCCTCACACTCCATCATGATTCACTCGCTAGGGATTAAGTCAAGACAGAATTTGTGTATAAACATATTACAGCAGTCCCTCCCCCACTGCTTAGCCACAGAAGATATCTTCCAGGACCCCCAGTGGGTGTCTGAAACGGATAGTATCAAACACTATACACGCTGTGTTGTTGTTTTTTTCATACACACATACACACACCTTTTCACTTAAAGGAAGAACTTTATGGCTTCTCTTTGGCATATCCAAATTGCCAGCAATTACTCTTGTGCTTTGGGGCCATTGTTAAGTAAAATGTAAAATAAAGGTTACTTAAATACAAACACTGTGCAGTCGACCCGATAATCAAGATAACTAATAAGTGACTAAGGGGTGGGGAGTGTATACAATGTGGGTAGGCTGGACAAAGGGATGATTCACGTCCAGGGCAGGGCAGAACAGAGCTGCTTGAGATTTCATCACGCTACTCAGAATGGCATGCTATTTAAAACTTATGAATTATTTATTTCTGAAACTTTCCATTAGATATTTTTGGACCACAGTTGACCATGGGTTAATAAAACCATAGAACAGCGGTTCTCAACCTGTGGGTCGAGACCCCTTTGGGGGTCGAACAACCCTTTCACAGGGGTCGCCTAAGACCATCGGAAAACACATATATAATTACATATTGCTTTTGTGATTAATCACTATGCTTTAATTATGTTCAATTTGTAACAATGAAAATACATCCTGCATATCAGATATTTACATTACGATTCATAACAGTAGCAAAATTATAGTTATTAAGTAGCAACGAAAATAATTTTATGGTTGGGGTCACCACAACATGAGGAACTGTATTAAAGGGTCGCAGCATTAGGAGGTTGAGAACCACTGCCATAGAAGATAAACTGTAGGTAAAGGGGGGCCTACTGTTCTTATTTAGCCAGTCCTATAAGCCATTACATTTATTCACTCTGATTCAAAGACAAAAAAAGAAAAAAGAGAATAAAAGGGAGGCATTAGGACCTGCTGTTTAATATTGAAGTCCTCTTTCTCCGACTGGCTTATTTTACTTAGCATAATATTCTCCAGGTCCCTCCATACTGTCTCAAAGGGTAAGAGATCCTTCTTTGTTACTGCTGCATAGCATTCCATAGTGGAAATGTGCCACAACTTTTTATCCACTCATCTACTGAAGGGCATTTGGGCTGTTTCCAGGTCTTAGCTATTGTAAATTGCTCTACTATGAACATAGGGGTGCATATATTTTTTCTGATTGATGTTTTAGGTTTCTTAGGATATTTTCTTAGGAGTGGGATCGCTAGGTCAAATGGCAGTTTCATATTTAGTGTTTTGAGGAAACTCCATACTGTCTTCCATAGTGGTTGCAGCAATCTACATTCCCACCAGCAGTGTATGAGGGTTTCCTTTCCTCCATATCTTAGCCAGCATTTTATTCATTCTTCAGTTGCACTAGCCACCTTTCATGTTCTCACTAACACACATGGCTACCGCATAGGACAGCTTAGGCTATGGAACATTTCTATCATGATATGATGTTCTATCAGACACTGCTGATATATAGAGAGTATAATAAAAACCATCTTTCTTTTACACTGTGTACTGATTCTTTTGAGGAATATTACAACATAGAAAATGGAGTATCAAAATATTACTATTCTTACAGGTAGAGATGAGTTTGGAAGTCATGGCTTCTATCTGTGGGCAAGTGTGTTTATCCAGATTTATTCATACAAAAACGGAAGAGGTGCCCTAACCGGTTTGGCTCAGTGGATAGAGCGTCGGCCTGCAGAGTGAAGGGTCCCAGGTTCGATTCCGGTCAAGGGCATGTACCTTGGTTGCAGGCACATACCCAGTGGGGAGTGTGCAGGAGGCAGCTGATCGACGTTTCTCTCTCATCGATGTTTCTAACTCTCTATCCCTCTCCCTTCCCTCTCCCTTCTTCTCTGTAAAAAATCAATAAAATATATTAAAAAAACAAAACAAAACAAAAAAAACGGAAGAGGTGGATGAGCACAGCTTTCTCTATGTTGTAGAGAAGCCTACCTTTGGAGGGATAGCTGAGACCTGGTGAAAGGTATATCCAATGAGGAAGAAATGTCTACCAAGTTCATCAATCACATAGTTCACTTCTCCCTGGAGCAGAATAAACCAAGTAACAGAGCCAGAACAGTGCAGGTACTGATCTCATTTCTGGTGGAAGAAAACAGGTGTAGAGAAATCATTTCCCTTAAATAGAAGGCAAAATAATATCTCCAAACATTCATTATCTACTATGAATTGTAAGGTCTCTTGGTCTTTAGGACTAGAGGTCCCCAAGCTGTGTGTCTTGAGGTAATGATCCCTTTAGTTTTGAGTGGTGCACGAGGAAGCCAGAGCTCCTGGCTGATTGTTACCTGTTTCCAAGCTGCTTCCTCCAGGGCTCCAAATCCTCCATAATTTATTCCCTTTCCCTCCCACTCAAATTGGCAGGTCATGGAAATAGGTTCCAGAATGAGGATGGCCACTAAGATGGGACCCAGAGTCTTCCATTGAGTCTGAGGGCCTATGTACACTATGTCTCTCTCTATGGAACCTTTTTTAAAGAAATTCAAAGTCTTTTGTGCATACAGTTTCCACTTCAAGGTAAACGTGATCTCTGAGAACTGGTTGTCTTGTATTGGGCCCCTTATTGTAGTTGACGAGTTTTGGTTGTATCTTTACACTCTGAGTTAACAAGGAGTGAGTTTTATTCTTTCTTGGTCCTGCACAGTGACTTATACCAGACATTGTCACATATGTTTTCTTCTACAAATGACTCCCTTTCTCTCCTTCTAAACAACTATCTTCCTCTAAAAACCTGTGGTTTGAATGACTTATGTTGTAAATTTTATTCAAAAGCATTCACAAAACATAATAGTGCTGCTTTTTTAAAATTTCTTTTTTGGTTAAGGTATTACAAATGTGTCCTCATTTCCCATTAACCTCCCCGCCACCCCCCCTCCCCCTCTTTTTCATGCTGTCATCCCCCTGTTGTCCGTGTCCATTGGTTTGGCTTATATGCATGCATATAAGCCCTTTGGTTGATAGTGCTGCTTTTTAATTTATCATCTCACCTTTCTGTTTTTGTTATAAACGGCAACCTTCTTAAGGGCAACTACATTCTCTTATCAATAAGTCCCCAGGTTTCTAACAAGCAGTGGATGCATATTAATTAAATGATGCATTAAATCAGTGGTTCTCAACCTTCTGGCCCTTTAAATACAGTTCCTCATGTTGTGACCCAACCATAAAATTATTTTCGTTGCTACTTCATAACTGTAATGTTGCTACTGTTATGAATCGTAATGTGATATGAAGGATGGTCTTAGGCGACCCCTGTGAAAGGGTCGTTCGGCCGCCAAAGGGGTCGCGACCCACAGGTTGAGAACCGCTGAATTAAATTAAATAAATTGGGTGGCTCTAGACCAGCCGTGGGCAAACTACGGCCCGCGGGCCGGATCCGGCCCGTTTGAAATGAATAAAACTAAAAAAAAAAAGACCGTACCCTTTTATGTAATGATGTTTACTTTGAATTTATATTAGTTCACACAAACACTCCATCCATGCTTTTGTTCCGGCCCTCCGGTCCAGTTTGAGAACCCATTGTGGCCCTCAAGTCAAAAAGTTTGCCCACCCCTGCCTAGACCTTTAAAGACACTATGGCTTTTGTTAAAAATTGCCTCTGGAAAATTAAATTCTGGCTTCCTCATCTATTAGATGTATAACCTTGGATGACTTACTTAACCTCTCATTTTCTTCACTCTGTAATAGGGGAAAACATTCATTTTTACCTCATATAGTTATTAAGTTTAATCAAACATGTCATGTAAAGTATGATTCAGGGCAAATGGGAAATGCTGAAAAAATGGACAATACTATTTTATCTCTTTGAACAATTTAAATATGGTTATGTAAAGTCATTTTAAGATTGCTCCATTATCTTTATTCCCAGGTATGAATTATTCCTTGTGTTGGGCCTATAGATTCTATTTCTTGGTGATAGGCTTTTTAATATATTTTATAACTTTAGCTGATCTTCTATGAAAGTTATTTCTGTATATCTTGCAAGAAGAGTCCCAGCATTACCTTGAACTCTGGGAGCTCTCCTGAAAGATGGGTGTGTTTTTTAAGTTGCTGTTGCCTAGCCTCTGTGTTAGCCTTTCAGCTTAGGGTTTCTCCACCTTACTACTCACCCTTATTCGGGGCAGGCTAAGGATTCTGATTTTATTTCTTGGTGGGGTTGTGGTGTAGAGGAATCTGTTTCTGATTATATTTCTATGTAGGGCAAGTGTTTCTTGCTGTCCCCATAGACTAGTGAGGTTGAGCATTTCGAGTTGTTCATAGATTAGGCAGAGATTTTCTTATTTCCTTTCCTACAACTTATCAGTTCTGTGATCTTAGGTAAATTAATTTACCTTTAATTTAGTTTCTTCAAAAATAAGGCATAGTAATAGTACAAATGAAGGAGCTATAAAATTTATAAGCCTTATCCACACTGATCAGGACAAGAAAAGAAGATACAAATGATCAACATCAGAAATATATATATTTTTAGTTCATATAGCTTCTATATGTTATCTATATCATGCAGAAGATTAAATATACTATTAATTAAACATATATATATATATATATACTATTAAAATAGTGGTTCGTTCCCTAAAAACAAATTCTGCCTTTCTCCTAATAAAACTAGCTCAAATTTTGCTTCCTTTCAAAAACAATTTCCCTCACTTTCTAGATTATTGTTAGTAACTGAATTCTACTTAATGTACTAAATATTAATTACCCTATGATATAGGTGCTGTTATTATCCCCATCTTACTGATGAGAAAACCAAGTAATATTTCAAAAAATTTCCCCAGAATCATTCAGCTAGTTAGGAACAATGACTAACTGTGGTAGAATCTGTATTCTTGTCTCTTCACTTCTAGGCTGTACCCTGAGATTATGGACTAGGAGAAGCAAACTGTATTTTATTTGTTTGTATCTCTATTATTTTACACAGGATCTGGGACATAGTAGTTATTCTGTTAATATTTGATGTTCAATTATGAAAATCTACCATCATAAACACATTTTTATTGATTGAAAACAAATGATACAAATGAATAAATAATACTCTAATCAATAAAACAGTATAATTTTTTTAGCTAGATGATCAGAATTTAAACACATGTTACACAGACATGTGAAATCTGTTTATAGTTTCTTATTTTCTAAGTAATTTTACAGACAGAGTAACTTTGGGGAAAGAACATTCAAATTGAAATGGTCCACTTAGTTTTTGTTTACATTACAGAAAATGAACCAGATTAAATCTGCAATTTGGATCCTTTTTATTGAGTAATTAGAAAAAGCAGTTTTATAAGAAACTCAAATTAAAAATTTTGTTTTTTAAATCCCAAATGCTTCTTATTTAGTAATCAGATATGTTTCTACACCTTGTTTTAACACAGGGAATGCTGCAGCATTGCCTCCTGAAAACCAATATGTCAAGGTATCTTCTGACCAAGATTCCAACTGTCCTTATAACACTGTTCACAGTGTCCTTGTTTCAGATATATTTTCTAGAAAAAAATTACATTATGACCTTAAAGATAAACTCTTTATTAAAATATTTTTAACATTTCCCATAAGATAAGCATTTTTTTTTCAAGGAGGATTTTTCAAAAGTCATTTCTTTTGATGAGAATTTTGGGAGATATTCTCTCTCTCTTTCATATATATATGAAAACAGGCTTTTGGGTTAGAGATTGACAGATTAAATCTGCAATTTGGATCCTTTTTATTGAGTAATTAGAAAAAGCAGTTTTATAAGAAACTCAAATTAAAAATTTTGTTTTTTAAATCCCAAATGCTTCTTATTTAGTAATCAGATATGTTTCTACACCTTGTTTTAACACAGGGAATGCTGCAGCATTGCCTCCTGAAAACCAATATGTCAAGGTATCTTCTGACCAAGATTCCAACTGTCCTTATAACACTGTTCACAGTGTCCTTGTTTCAGATATATTTTCTAGAAAAAAATTACATTATGACCTTAAAGATAAACTCTTTATTAAAATATTTTTAACATTTCCCATAAGATAAGCATTTTTTTTTTCAAGGAGGATTTTTCAAAAGTCATTTCTTTTGATGAGAATTTTGGGAGATATTCTCTCTCTCTTTCATATATATATATGAAAACAGGCTTTTGGGTTAGAGATTAACTGTCTACTTAGGTAGAATTGTCCAAAACATTCTCTCTCAAATGTTGAATCATGAGTTGAGATCTAAAATATGAGAACTCCATCTTGTAAAGAGCTAAGAGAACATTCCAGGGAGAGGGATCAGCAAGTATAAAAGGCCTTGAGATGGGAAAAACCTTGGCATGTTGGAGGAATGGATAAGGCCCAAGTATGGTTAAGGAGAAAAGTCGGAGTTCATCCTGAAGAGGTAGCTAGGAGCAGGATCAAGGAGGATCTTGTAGGCCATGATAAAATGTTTTGATAATCCACACAGGGGCTTTAGTAGAAGAGTGACATGATATACTCTTACATTCATTAAAAAGAACACAAATTTGGTACCAGCACAGATAATAGATTTTTCAAGGGTCAGTAATGGTTATGGTGAAACCCCTTTGGGAGGCTATGTCACTGTCCAGGCCACTAGTGGTGATGGTATGGACTAGTTTGGGATCAGGGGGATTAAAGAAAATGAATGGATTCAAGGAAACATTTACAAAAACTGACAGTGTTTGCTAATGGATTGGATATGGTAGTGACAAAAAGAGCTAGAAATGGCTAAAGAATTTGGACTTGGGCAACTAGGTAGATGGCATTTACTTAGATGGAGAAGGCTGAAGGAGAAGTCACATGGTTCTAGGTGTTTGCATAACCCTACAGTTTTGCTATTCACAAAGGAGAAGGCCAAGGGGCTTGGTTTTGGCTCCATTCTGCTTCTAAATAGCTCTTTGACTTTGGCAAAGCAATTTATTTGATTCTCAGGGTTTGTATCTATAAATTATAATATGCTACCACAGTGATTTTTATAAAGCCTAAATTTAATAATTCAACTATCTTGCTTAAAAATCTTTAAACCTTTCTCTTGTTCCCACAATAAAAGTAACCCTTCTTAATATATCTTATCCAACTTTGCATATTCTGGCTCTTTCTTTCGTTTCTAACTGCGTCTTCTACCATGCCCACTCTCGCCCTCTCTGTCTCAGCCATCATGGCTCCCTCCAGTCCCTTGTTCTCCCCAAGCTCCTTTCTGCCTGGGTGTTTGCACAGCCTTTCCTTCATTAGAAAGCTGAATTTTTCCTTCTTGACGAGTGAAATTTCCTTCCAGCTTCAGATGTGGATCGAACTGTCACTTTCTCAGGCAAACACTGTTGCCTTGACTAGATCAAATGGGGCTTTTATGTGTTCTCAAATAGAGCCGCAACATATGAGAGAGCTGTATGCATTTTTTATATCCCAGCATTTGTCAACAAGCTTTGCATTTGTTCCTGTGGTTACTTCATTAACTCTTTCCTCCATGAGGACAGGAGCTCTGCCTGTTCTAACTCAATATTATATCTCCTGCACTTAGGCAGGTACCTACTGCTTGATAATGTTATTGAATGAGTGAGTTGCTTAATGAAAAGACCAAGTGGAGGGGCTGGATCACATTATTATTAATATTCTTTTGAACACTGACAATTCTAATTCTAAGCAAGAAAGTGATTCTTTTAAATGCATGTGATTTCTGTCCCTGTCGTTTTTCATATTTGGTTTCTCTGACCTGGAATGCTCTCTGCTGGTTGGTTCTTTCTGGTCTCAATCTCAAGTCTCACTTCTTTTCAGAAGTCATCTCCACCATTAGCAGCTCTAATCGCCTTTCTCAGGGATTCTGAACTATATCATTGTTATGAGTTGAGTTGTGTCTTCCCAAAAAACTCTATATTGAAGTCCTAACTCCCAGTACCTGTGAGTGTGACTTTATTTGGAAATAGATTCTGGCAGATCTAATCAAATTAAGGTGAGGTCATTAGGTTGGTTTTAATCCAATATGAATGGTATCTTTGTAAAATGAGGGAACAACACAGACATAGACATGTGAAGACAGAGACTGGAGTGATGCAGTCACTCCAAGAAATGCTCAGTCACCAGAAGTTAGGAGAAGAGAGGCAGGGGACAGGTTCTCCCTCAGAGCCCTCAGAGGAACCAACCATGCCAATACCTTGATTCTGGACTTCTACCCTCCAGAACTGTGTGACCATAAACTTTCGTTCTCTTAGGCTAGTTTGTGGTACTTTGTTCTGGCATCCTAGGAAACCGATGTAATCATACAATTACTCTGTTCTCTACCTACATATCTTCTTTCCCCAACCAAAGTTACCATTTATTCAATGTCATCCTTATGCAGTGTGGATACCTACATAATATTGACATAAGTAATTGCTATATATTTGATACTGTGTATAATAAATGAGGTTTATATTTTTCTAAGGCTAAAAAAGTCTTTGGTTCATTCCTTTCCTTTCAACCTAGCAGATAGCTTTCTTTATTTAAATAGAATAATTAAAATTTTGTTTATTTTGGAGCCCAGAATGGATTTGAGGTATTTAAAGAATAAACTAATAAAATGACCCAAGAAGTTAGCAAAACATCAGTACCTTTACTCTCCTAAGACATTTAAAGAGGTCTTGTTTTAATACACAAAAATTGGTCTGATGTAACAATTGTGTGATTTTTTAGTGACAATTGGAATCTGTCTAATTTTGGGTCTTGTGTTCCAAAATCATCTCTTAAATATTTTGTTTAGAATGGAAAAGAGTGAATTTATATTATTCCTGCCCTACTTTTAATTTTTGTTATTTTAAGAAATGTAAGTACAAAGTCAAAAAAGAAATAATTCATATCCAAAATTAATTCTTGCCAATATTTTCTTCATTTTTAGAAGTACAAATCTTACAAATAATGTGCTTTTGTCACTCATTCTGAATACTAGCAAAGTATCTTATATATGTACAAATATATGTAAGTGTGTCATACTGTAATATTCTACAATGTGCTTTTCCAATAAAATATTTTTGAGGTCTAATAAATTTTATATAGAGAAATCTAGTTTATTTCTGTAATCATAGTATAGTATTACTAATCCCATTTTACTATTCCCCATTTCCTATTGATAATATTTAGGTTATTTTCAATATTTTGCTATTAATAACAATGCATAATAAATGCTTTCCCTGGGTTATAAATGAGAAGCAGGACTTCTGGTTCGTAGGGAATATGCGTTCTCAGCCATACTAGGTTCTAACAAACTGCCCTCCACATTGTGCCATCAACCTGCTCTCCCAGCATGAGTCCTTTTTCTCATATATTCTCCTCTAAACTTGGTATTAATCAGACTTACTAATTGTAACTAGTCTTATGAGTGTGTAAAATGATACCTAACCATGCATGTGTATATGTGCACAATTTTAGCATAGTTGGGGAATTCATATGTTTTATTCTGTATATTTTATAAGTATGGCAGCTGACCAATAACATGCCTTTCACCCTTTAATTTTACATGTCTTTTATTTTAAATTAAAAAGCAAATTTATCCACCCTCTTTTAATGGTTTGTGATTCTTGCATCTTATTTCAGAAATTCTTTCTTATCTGGAGGTTATAAAGTTATTTCCTATGTTTATTTTCTAACTTCCTATAGTTACTTCAATGAGGAGAAAAGAATGTAAGTAAAGACTTCCACATATTTAGTATTTTTTCCTTACTAAGTCTTAGTCCATTTTTTCGGCTTTCTGTCAAGATTTTGTCTATATTCTGAATACTATGAAAACACTTAACATGTTCCTGTCAAAAATGAATAATTTTTTTCCACTTGAAAAGAATAGGAGAAATTTCCTAAAAATATCCTAATACAATTTGTAATTACTTAAAAAAGCAAACAAACCAGGAGGTGTAATGTTTGGTCTTTTTATTTTATTGTTTTAGAATTTTAGTGGCTCAATAGGATGCTATAAACAACTGGATGCCTGACCTTCTTCTATCCTCTGCTCTGCTGTATCATCTGTCATCTGGTAGCACAGCCCAAGCCTTCATAGCGACAAATACAGCTTTTACCTTGAAGACAGATGACCTTCTTTGGTATTAATCAGACTTACTAATTGTAACTAGTCTTATGAGTGTGTAAAATGATACCTAACCATGCATGTGTATATGTGCACAATTTTAGCATAGTTGGGGAATTTAGCATAGTTGCCTGAAGTTCCCAGGTTGCTGTAATGGGGTAGTGATTTGATGGAGTCATGTATCAGCATGGCCAATACCAAAGGCTAGGTTGGCTCAAAACCATTAAGAAAAAAAGGCGTTAGATGCCCTCCTCCCACCTTGATGGGGAACTCCATAGATTACGGAAGCCACACATTTCCCTTTGCTGGACTTGCCATTTTGATGCTCTAAAACTGATTTTTCAACCTCTTGCATTTCATGGAGCACATAAACTAATTACTAAAATTCTGCGGCACACCAAAAAACATATTAATTTTTTTGCTGATCTGACAAAAAAATAGGTATAATTTTGATTCATTCACATCAGATGGCTATTATTGTTATTGGCTGTTGTCTTTTTTTTTTAATTTGACAATCTAAGGGAAAAGAAGTCAGTGTTCCTGACTAAATAGTCAGGTATTGCATGTTTTACCAGCTGAAAATCGCCACTCTAGAACAATTTATTTTCATGCAGTAGCTATTTCTTCCTTTTCTTCAATATTTTTCTATACCTCCTTCCATTTTATATAGGACAGTTTTTCCCTTCAGAGGCATTTGCAATTCTTTTATAATAGTTATAAATATGAGTCCTCAACCTTAAGTATAAAAAAAATTGTTTTTCTGTGTCACAACCTAATTTTGGTTTCAAAACTTCATTCTGCGGGAGTACGAGGGGGTTGTTCCAGGGGCTTCTGTGGCACATCTATCTGAGCAGGGATGCTCAGAGACCTACCTCTCCCTATTTAGTCCTTAGTCCAGCCACACAGATCCCTCTTGAGATGAACATGTTCTTGTCCTCAAGGCTCCTTCTAGTCTGTCAGCATTTATCTTCCCCGTCAGAGGCAGACTCAAGGTGTGGACATGGTCCCACAGCTTCTACTCCATCACATGGCAGTGGGCACTCTACCTGTCTGTCCAGAACTCTGCTTGCCTGGATCCATTTCACAGGGGTTCCCTCCCCTCACCGTAGGTTTGCTGCCCTCCCAGAGCCCACTGTGAGCATTCTGCTGGGGAATCAGGGCACAGGCCCTCCAACCCTCTCAGAAAACTACGATTTCTCTTTTGTATTAATTTCTTACCATCTCTTCTCCTCTCCATCCAGGGGATTATCTTGCTAGTCTGAGTAGGAGTGAGCATGAAACACCCCTTTTTTTCCCTTTGCTTTTCCTGTGCACTTTATTCTAAATCCTTACAGTTTCTCCACAGGCCTGTAAGCGTGTGGAGCACTAGAAGGCAGAGACTGATGGGCTGCTTCTGCCATGTGAGCTGTCTCCTTCCTTTGCTGAAATGGTGAATGTAGGGTCAAGTATTTGCCTGTGTGAGGCAATAGATAGGGAAAATTCCTGGAAACCATTTATTTTTTCTAAAGGAAAACGTCAGTTAACCTCTTCAAAATATTACCCCACCACGTTTGTACTTTATAGTTTTAGTCGCGATAGCTTTGATTTCTGTATTTTTAAATTAGTATTATAATTTGGTGTGTTTATGATTGCCTCTGATGATTCCGTTTAATAGGAGTAATACTAAAAGTTCTCATTTCTTTGCAGTCTAAGTTCTTGCCGGCTGCTGGCTGCCGGCTGCCAGACCTGTACCTATTAAAATCCACATCTATTAATGCTCATGGTTCATGGTTTGCTTTGAGTCTTTCTAATCACACTGTCCTTCCTGTCATAGTTTTCTTTTAAATCAGACTTTAAAACATGTCTCCATTTCCGACCATCAATCATTAGTTAAGCCCGGATTTGTTAAAACCTCTGTCTCAAGCATAACGCTAGCAAAATGATTGGACTTCAAGTCCATGTCTCTTATCATTAGCCGGAGTTCTTGCATCTGATCCCCACCGCGATTCAAGTGAAGAATTGTTTTCCGTGAGCTGTCAGGGAGAAGGAGGTCATTATGACAAAAGCCTCCTGCTTAATTTATATAGTGAGGCGTGCCCACTCATTCTGGCGTCGGCGCTCTGACCAGTTACCGATTGATTTCTATCAGTGCTGTGTGAGATGATAAATTTTAATCAGAGCTTTTTGGTCTCGCACAGTCTGGCTTTCTGTTTATAATGGGTTTCTCTCATTCATGCTTTCCTTCGTCTGCATTTTTATGACTGTGATGGGCTTTGATTCACTTCAGTCAAAGTACAATGCTCTGGCTTCAATTACTCCATTTAACTTTAAATAGACATCGCTACAAGTCTGACTGATAGAAAGAACATCTGGTGTCAATAAATTGCAGCAGGAGGTGCCACGCGGGAAGGAACCCAAGCACTAAGCACGTCTCTGGGCGCATCCATCAGGTCACGAGCATCCATGCGCTGGCGCTCGGCCACTTCGCTTCTTAAACGCTATCCGCGTGCAGCGAGTTCTAGGACTTTAAGCCAGTTGGGCATCCTTTTGATTTTTACTGTAGTAATTGTTGACTTGCTGACCCAAAGTTCTAGACAGAAAACGTTTTGTTCAGTCGATAACATCTTCGAGGAAAACTGTTGCTAAACAGGAACGGCACAGAGAGCAAGGAGACACTTTCTTCTGTGTCTAGGACAGACTGTTCAAAGAAGGATGTTGTAAAGAAGTCAGAATACAGAATTCTGCTCTTTACACCCCCTCTATTCCTCCACCTCCTCCCCCACCAACATGCACCAAAATGCAAACTACTGATATTTCCACAGGGAAAACCATATTTACTATTTCTGGGTCCATTCCATCTACAAATTTTAACAATTACCTAAGATGACTAAATCCAGATAATACAGTGCACAATGATTAAATAAAGATAAAACGTTGCCTGCCTATAAGCCTTGAGAAATAAACTATCTTTCATTGCAAAAGTACGTATAATACAGAAATAATTTCCCATAAATGCAATTTACATTTAAATTTTATTCTGTATACAGGATCTCTGAGTCAAGTTATGCAATGATAATCTGATCCTTTTGAAGAAGGGTGTTCCTAATCATAGGTTTTATTTAAATGACCTTCACTGACTTAATTTATGGGCCACAGACAGGGAAGCATATTTCTGTTTTTCCAAGTATCTTAAGTATTTTGAAACTCAGATTCTCGGGCATGAGAACCAGGAACTCAGCCTAACCAGACTCTCCTTGTCCACACAGCTTGTTTCTGTCTGGCTTCATGGGCTCTCTTCCTGAGCATGAGAATCAGGTCATGGCGAGCCATAGACATTATGTCCTCCCAGTTTAAGGAATGCTGCTGTAAGAGTGTTGCTCTTCCCCACATATCGATCTCCTAGAAGGACCCTGTTCTGTGATGTGCTCATCCTTGGAGTCATCACAGCTACCAGGAAGAGGACAGGATGATCCAATAACTGAATCTACAGTGCAGGAGAGCAGTTTCTCTTTCCAGAAGAAGGGACATGAGAAAGCTGTCTGGGCAACAGAACAAAACAAACACACACACACGCACAAACAGACCACGTAACCCAATAGTTACCACCACCGGCGACACTTAGCAAACCAATTCTGAATAAAGGATTTGGAGAGAGGCATGCATTTCACACTGGACACATTTTCTTTGTCCTGTCTACCCAGAGCTGAAATGTCCTCATGGGACAGACTGTCATGTCCTGCCATGAGGTGGGAGGGGACAGACACCTCTTCCGCATTTTGGAAGGATGCAACAGCAGTGAGACAATGTCGTCTGAGATGCAAATATCAGAAAAGGGGTAGGCTAGGTCAGCATGTCTCCAAGTATGTTCTCAGAGGATGGCAAAAGGTGGTGTTATATGAGTGAAGGGAGAAGATTAGGTTACACAAAGTCAGAAAGATTTCTTTAGTGAACATTTTTATAAAACTTTTCACATACCAGGATACTTTTGAGGATTTCAGAGGAGGATATGGCATGCATAATTTCCAAAACATATATACATATAGCCAGAGCATACCAGGATACTTTTGAGGATTTCAGAGGAGGATATAGCATGCATAATTTCCTATAATATATATAGCCAGATAACTCTTTTAATTTTTATTCACTAGGGAAAGTAAAAGATTAGGTGGTTTCTTAATATCTTGCTTATCCTGATGTTCTTTAGATTTTGTGATTTTAAGAGCAATATAAAGCAGGGATTCTGTTAATGCATCGGATGTCTGTGGGGACAAAAAGCCCAGCCACAAATTCAAGAAGCTTTCCATACCCTGTGCTGATCTTCTTTCCCCATAGTTAGCCCCAGATCCTATAAGGAGGTTCACTGGGATCATGTCACCTCAACACACTGAAATACAAAGAAAGCAATGCCATGAAAAGTATTGCAGTGCCTGCTATGTAACACAACTTCACTAGGGAAAGTCCTTAAATTTCAAGGTTCAAAATCCAGTTTATAGAACATCCATGTAGCTTTTCAAGAGTGGATACCCATGTTATCAAAGTACTACATATTATTTGACATGAAAGCTGAAGGAAACGGGATATAGACACCGAATCCTACTTCCTTCTGCATTCCCTGATTCTGTAGCAACTTCACCTCATGTTAGAACTTCTTGAAATTCTCTACATCGATTCAGAAAACTTGATACACATAGGTAAAGTTCTGCAGGTTAAAAAAATGCTCAAAAAAGATAAAACCTACTTTTTTATACCAACTTCTCTGTGCAGAAACCAGCCATTTGACTGTCTTTGTCACATGGATGTCACTTATGTTAAGCCATAAAACAATACCTGAGCAGAGTGTTTTTTGTCAGCTATTTTCAATCATTTTTATTTTACTTAGTTCTGTGAGTTTTTAAAGCAAGTATGCAATGTTTTTGTTTGTTTGCTATTTGTTTTACTTCCGTACCTTTTCATAAAACAAGGTTAGTAAGTAAAATGTGAAAATTTGGTAGGCAGCATATTTGGTGGAGAAGGTTAAGGGTGTAACGTACTTACTCCCTCTTCAAAAACGGATGTCCAATGCAGTGAGATTTTAATAACCTAGGGAAATCACAACAAGTCCCCATATTAAAACTTTTGGTCTCCTCACAGAAAAGATTCATAAACACAACACTAACTTTTACCTATTCAGGGAAAACAATTGAATTGGCTTTTCTAGAATTAATATGCTTTCAATTTTGAGTTGTGTCAACCTTATCAAAGTGCCAGTGTCACTATTTGTAACTGAATGCTGGTTAATTTCTGAGATCACTAATAAGTTTTAAGGAATCAACGCATACTTTCACACTTATCACTCATGTTTTCAAAGTTTGTGTTCAAACAGTATAGTTAATTTAGACGTTTTAGGTGAAACTAGTATATGGTGTATAATATGAAGATCCAGAATCAAACTCTTGCTGCCCCTTTTATCTGTCTCTTCTTGGGCTGGCTATTTCGCCTCCCTGAATGTCATGTTCCTCATTTGTAAATGGAGGTGATAAAAATAACATTGGTTTTGACCACTCACAAAGACGTGTGGTGATCAAATGAGATCATGTTTGTGATAGCTTGTATATTTAAAAATCCGTTACAAAATTCTGGGGTGTGTTCTAGGACTACAATGATAAATTAGAGATCCCTGAGCATATGGACCTTGTAGATAAGCAATGACAGTGTATTAGGGTAAATGTGGGGTGGTATCTAATACAGTCTTAAAGAAGCAGAGGAGACTTCTGAGAGGTGGTGGCACCTCCTGTATGAGTTTAAAGATAACTAGGGAAAATGAAGAGGCAACATTTTTTCAGATGAAGGATATGCAGGAATTAGGAGGAGAGAGCGCATGGCATATTTGGGAAATAAAAAATGAGTTCAATTTGCTCGGAATATTACATTTGTAGAATTGGGCCAGAGAATAGCAATTTCAGATGAAGGATATGCAGGAATTAGGAGGAGAGAGAGCATGGCATATTTGGGAAATAAAAAAATGAGTTCAATTTGCTCGGAATATTAAATTTGTAGAATTGGGCCAGAGAATAGCAAGATATGGAGTGGGAGAGGTAAATGGAGGTTGATGGTTTAAAGCACATTTAAGTGTTTAGGATTTAACATGAGAGAAATGAAGAGTACAAATAAAAAAATATTTGTAAAGTTTAATTAGGGAATATCCAAGTCATTTTAGCGATATTGATTATTTTCGGATTTTTGTTAATTATTTTATCAAAGGTATTGAGATAGCCACTCTATCTAACTTAACCGGCAAACATTTTAGAGAATGTTTCGAGGCAGTGTCTTGAGAACACTGCTGAATGATCCACATAGCATCTTCCCCTTTAATGTATCTGCTCTTTCTTCTTTTGTGTTGAACACACACACTTTTAATAGACTTAATCTGCCATTAAAGAAACTTGGAAAAGTAATGTCAAGCATAAAATAATTTGGAAATACAGAATAAGTGCAGACAGATCTAGAATTTCAGTTGAACTACATTTGGCGATTTCTTTAACATTTTCCATCAAAGGTTCTGTTGCCATTGATAAGCTTATAAAGCTTCATAATTTAGTTTCGGTTGCAATCCAGCCACTGCTCTGTCAAAAAATAGACATAATTTTCAAGGAAATGATGTGTCCAACTGATTGCTCTTGAACGTCACAAGTTAACTGGGAGAGCCATGACTCGAAGAAGATGCTTTACCATATTTATTTATTTATTTATTTTTGTGTGCATGCCCTTAGCCTGCATGAACTTTCAGCATTATCTTGAGGAGCTTGTTTGCCTTGCTGCTGGAATCCTCATCATTTGCTGATGATGTCCTTTAGATTAAAGGAGCTGTCCCTATTAACTTGAGGAAAGGGCTGTCCCTATTAACATTGCTCCTCAGACACATCTGGAAACACTTCTGCAGCAGATTGCCTAATCGCTCCTTCTTCTTGCTTTTGCAGTAGTCAGCTGTTTAAGTTGCATTACATTCATGATGGAGTGATATAGAGGTAGGGCCAGGACATAATTTTATCAAGTGTACCTCCTCATTAAGATCTCCTTTTGAGATAGAGATCTTCATTTATTAGTAACTCATGCTCCCTATTAGCTTTAAACAACTCATTTAAAGCTGCACGAATGTAAAATGGAGGTACTTTATGCTAAAAGATGTGGCTATCTATATATCTGACTGTGGGGAAAAGTTGTTAATGAGATTTATGAGCAAAGCACCTTATCAAAATGGAAAGGATGGGGAAAATAAGAAAATGCTGTATGTTAGTAAAATTATGCAGGAGGGGTTAGAGAAGAGTGAGGTGGGGATTAATGATGCAGGAGGGAGGGGGGCTGCAGGGATGTCTCCAGGAAAGGAGATGGGTCTAGCACATGAGTGGAAGAACTGGCTTTAGATGAGTTTGGGCGGTTGTTCTATCCAGGGGTAAGAGGCTCCAAGGCAGAGTGTGTGCTGATGCTGTAGATGTGGAACATGTGGAAGTTGTCTTCTGAATGCGTCTATTTTATCAGGCAAATAAGTCAAGAGCTGAGATTGAGGACTGGGAGAGAAGGTGTGACAGGATTGAGGGGAAAGAAGATTTACTAGTAAATAGTTAACAACTGTGGGATTGTGAACAGTGTAGGGAAATAAAGTTTTATACCAGGTATCATTAAAATATGATATATATTCAGAGGAAACAAGATCACTATCTTAAAAACATATCTGCACCCTCATGTATATTGCAATATAGCATTATTTATAATAGTCGGGACATGGAAACAAGCTGAGTGTTAATCAACAAATAAAGAAAATGTGACT
>NW_005368148.1:1245255-1250275 GCF_000412655.1 Myotis brandtii | reverse complement strand
ATATATATATATATATATATATATATTCTAGAGATTTTACAGATTCTAGAGGCCCGGTGCATGAAATTCTTGCACTGGGGGTGGGGGTGTCCCTTAGCCCGGCCTGTACTCTCTCACAGTCCAGGACCCCTTGGGGGATGTCTCCCTGCTGCCTTGTGGCTGGATGGCCTTCTGCTGCTGCACAGCCTGATGCTTGAGGTTCAGCAGCTGCTGCACGTGCATGGGCTGGGCCACCATGGTCTGTCCTGCAAACACCATTGAGTGGGTGAGTCAAGCGTGGAGGCAGGCTCACCCTGAGTTCCCTGCGCTTCCCTGAGTCACTGAGTTGTTCAGACTGACTGCCTTCTACAGAGAACGGCACTGGGATCGGGCCTAAGCTGGCAGTCAGACATCCCTCTTGCAATCTGGGACCCCTCTGGGGATGTAGCCGTGCACCAAGCAACAGGCGGCCAGGGAGGAGCCCGAATCAGGGCCGGGCACCACGCAGCTCGAGCTCGTCCCAGCCCACTGCATCTGCTGCTGCTGCTTGGTAGTGCTTCCGCAGAGTTGGGAGAGGCTCCCGCCATGGCAGCTGCGCTCGCCAGCCATGAGCCCGGCTTCTGGCTGAGAGGTGCTCCCCCTATGGGAGTGCACTGACCACCAGGGGGCAGCTCCTGCATTGAGTGTCTGACCCCTGGTGGTGAATGTGCATCATAGTGACCAGTTGTTCTGGTTGTTCTGTTGTAATGGTCGCTTAGGCTTTTATTATATAGACTAGAGGCCCGATGCACGAAATTCGTGCAATGGTAGGCCTTCGCAGTCCTGGCTGCCAGGGCCCTTGCAGCCCCAGCTGCCTCATGGCCCTGTGACCCCACTCCCCCACCCACACCTGCCTTTGCCCTGGTGCTGCTTGGGTCTGCCACCACACACCCCCGGTTCCCCAGTTCTGCGGAGCACCCCAATTGATCACCCACAAATGGTGGCCTAGGCCTCCCTCTTTGGGGACATCACAGAGCCCCCTGATTGATCGCCCCGCCAGTTGCCCCCTGGTGATCAGTGCACATCATAGCAACTGGTTGTTCCTGGTTGTTCTGCCATTAGGGTCAATTTGCATATTACCTTTTTATTATATAGGATAGATGTGATATCTATCTATAAAAACAGAGAATATGCTAATTAGTCAAGCATTATGACCGCTCAGGAGGAGGCTGCATCACGACCACTCAGGAAGAACTGCGCGCAGATGGGCGGGAGGGGACTGCGTGCCACCCTCACCTCAGCGGCCACAGGGAGCTGGGGCTGGGGCAGGCTGGAGTGGAGACACACAGGAGCGCCTGCCCCCACCCCAACGGACACAACGTGGCGGCCGGGGGTGTGCTCTGAGCAGCCACTATGCGCCTCAGAGCATGCCCCCACCCCAGCCAACACAGTGCTGCAGCCCATGCTACGTGGGTCAGGCGTGGGTCCTGGCCCCCCACAGGGTGCCTCCTCGTGCAATTTCAATCACATGCTGGGCCTCTAGTTATATATAATGAAATATTATTCAGCCATAAAAAGGAGGAAATTCTTCCACTTGTAACAATATGGAAAAAATTTGAGGGCATTATGTTAAATGAAATAAATCAGACAGAGAAGACAAATACTATATTATCTCATTATTTGCATAGACTAAAAATCAGGAATCATAGATACAGAGAACAGATTGGTGGTTGCCAGAGGCAGAGGTTGGGAAGTGGGTGAAATGAGTGAGGGTAGTCAAGGAGTACAAACTTTTAGTTATAAGTGCTGTAAAGGTAACGTACAGTTTGGTGTCTAAAATGAACAATATTGTATTGTATAATTGAAAGTTGCTAAAAGATTAGATCACATCACAAGAAAAAATTGTATCTATGTGAAGTGATGGATGTTGATTACAGTAAACTTATTGTGCTAATTATTTTGCAACATATACATATATCAGATCATCATGTTGTACACCTAAACTAATAAAATAGTACATGTCAATTACAGCTCAGTAAATCTAGGGGGGGGCGGAAACACACACAGGATTTGTAGTCATTGAAATTCAAGTGTTCATTTCTCCTGCCCCCTCCCCAGGAATATTCAGTTGCATGGGTACTGGGCAGAGAAGCTAGGTAATTGAATTTAACTATAGGCAGGGTTTTGTCAAATGCATGCAAATCTTTAAGAGATGGAGAATGGAGTTGATATGAGAGATAATAATAATTGATCATGAAGTTTAATAGACAGGTCATAGCATCAGTAGATTTTAGATACTAATGTAGTAGAGGATCTTTGGAATTCGCAAACTAGAGAGAGTAAGTTGGACAGATAGGAAGTGGGGGTTGGAGAGTAAGACACTTGAAATCGAGATTTTGGAGAATCTCCAGTTATTGGTAAAGACAGGGTAGGGATATGATCGTGGGGAATTGCTGGAAAAGAGGCTATGGAGGAATTGAGAGATGAAGCTTTCAGTCCAGTCAATATATATATCACCAAATATTAAATGGGATTAATGTCTTAGAGATAATAAGCAAGGAGCTAAGATCTTTAAGGAATAAGGAGTGATTCCCAGAAGTCAATAAAATCATTTCAGGTGTTAATAAATAATTTTTTTAAGTTCAATTTCCCATTTTCATATACCTGAGAGTGCCCTGGGAAAATCCAATTGTAATTTCATATTTTTTTCAGGGCAGTTATTATGAAGTACTACAATGTAGGCCAAAGAAACAAAAATGTGTACAATGCTATGTTTTGTGGAGTTTGGGGGCATTTTTTTTATTGTTTAAAGTATTACATATGTCTCCTTTTTCCCCCATTGACCCCTCCCTGGCCACTCCCACCCCCCAGGACAAGCCCCCACTGCCCCAGTGTCTGTGTTCATTGGTTATGCTAATATGCATGCATACGAGTCCTTTGGTTGATATCTTACAACCCCTGCCCCCTCACCCTCCCTTGCCTTCCCTCATAGGTTGGACACTCTGTTTGATGCTTCTCTGTCTCTGGATCTGTTTTTGTTCATCAGTTTATGTTGTTCATTATATTCCACAAATGAGTGAGATCATATGATATTTATCTTTCTCTGACTGGCTTATTTCGCTTAGCATAATGCTCTCAGGGTCCATCCATGCTGTTGCAAATGGTAAAAGTTCCTTCTTTTTTACAGCAGTGTAATATTTCATTGTGTAGATGTACCACAGTTTTTTAATTCACTCATTTGCTGATGTCCTTTCTGACTGGTGTTTCTGATTTCTTGGGATGGGATTCCTAGAAGTGGGATTACTGTGCTATGTTTTTTAATAGTTATTTGTTAAGATATTTTTTTCTGGGAAATTAAAAATAGTTCTCAAAAGCACTAAAAAATTGTGTTATAAATATACTCATATTTTATTCCAAAATTTTAAAATTAGTAATTATTTAGTCAAATGTAATTTTCAAAATGTCTTGATTTATATTTTTTTGTTTTCAAGTGTACCTGTTAGTTATTTATGGACTTAAGTAAAACATGTCAAAAATGAATGTAATAGATTTAATGTTTTTGCAAAAATTTGAAAAACTCACATGTTGTTATTTACTTCACATTTAAGCTTTCTTCATTTCAATTCACAATTAAAATTCAACTTAACACAGAAATTTGAGATTTATATTAAATTCTATGTCTGGTTCCACTCTTGATTTCTTAATGAGTAGTTTCCTCAGTGTAGTGTTTTGTTTACTGATATGTACAGCTAAGCTGTCTATTCTATATTGTCTTAAATGGGCCATATTTACTAAAAAGAAAATCATGGTGAATTGAGTTATTAGCTTTAAAAATGTATTAATTACTTATTAATTATTTTTTGAAAAAAGAAAGTAAATCCATCATGCTATTGAATGCTAAGGTAAAACAAATATGAAACCAGTCTTTTCAAAAACCAAATTTACTCTAAGGATGGAAATTTAGTCTATGAAATTATGAGAGGGCTACAGAGGAAGGTGGCCAAGAGCCTAGCTCTGGAATCAGGAATCCTAGCTCTAAGTCCTGGCTTTGGTACTTATCAGATTTACCTTGGGTTATGTGGCTGAAAGTCTGCAAGCCTAAATTTCCTCCATTGTAGATAGCAATAATAAAATAATAAAATGTATAGGGTTTTTAATTGAAGTTATATAATCTATATAAAGCACTTAGTACAACTCCAGGCTCAGAGTCATGGGTAGGTATTTTATCCTACCCTCTGAACGTCAAGATTTCTCTCACACCATATCCCATACCTAGAACATTCTTTTCCTTTCTCTGTTTACAAAAGTGCTATTTAACTCAAAAGAATCTTCTAGAATAATCCTTTAAACTTATTATAAATTAAGTGATTTCTCTAGTGTTTATAGGAAGTATAGTTGCCCCACAGTATCCATAGAGAATTGGTTTCAGGACCCCCATAGGCACCAAAATCCATGGATGCTCAAGTCCCTTATGTAAAACTAGAGGCCTGGTGCACGACATTAGTGCACTGGGGTGGGGCGGGGGGTCCTTCAGCCCGGCCTGCACCCTCTCGCAGTTGAGGAGCCCTTGGGTGATGTCCAAGTGCCGGCTTAGGCCCGCTCCTCATGGGGAGTGGGCCTAAACCAGCAGTCAGACATCCTTACTGCTGCCGTGGAGGTGGGAGAGGCTCCCACCACCACAGCGGCACCGTGAGCCTGGCTCAGGGCTTCTGGCTGAGCGGCGCTCCTCCTGTGGGAGCGCACTGACCACCACAGGGCAGCTCCTGTTTTGATTGGCTTCCCCATGGAGGTCAGTGCACGTCAGAGCAACCAATTGTTCCGCTATTCGGTCAATTTGCATATTAGCCTTTTATTATATAGGACTAGAGGCCCGATGCACAAAAATTTGTGCACTCGGGGGGGAGGGGGGTCCCTCAGCCCAGCCTGTGCCCTCTTGCAGTCTGGGACCCCTAGGGAGATAACGACCTGCTGGCTTAGGCCTGCTCCCGGGTGGCAGAGGGCAGGCCCAATCCCTAGGTGCAGCCCCTGGTCGGGCTCAGAGCAGGGCCGATTGGGGAGTTGG
>NW_005368148.1:1219100-1244364 GCF_000412655.1 Myotis brandtii | reverse complement strand
TGAGATGATGATGGCTGTTTGCAGCTGGTCACACACCCTTCAGGGTGGGGGTCCCCACTGGGGTGCCTGGCCAGTCTGGGTGAGGGGCTGGCTGTTTTCAGAAGGTCCCAACCTGTCCTTTTTTTCTTTTTCTTTTTTATATTCTGGGCCAGCTTTAACTCTGAGGCTTGGTTTTTTTTTTATTCTGGGCCAAGGCCTCTGCTGCTGAAAGCAGGTATCTGGTTTGTTTCGGTTCTATAATCGAAACACTGTATCATCTCCAGCTCTGAGATCCCGGCCGGCTGAAAGCTGGTTTCTGGGGTTTTGTTTAGCTTCTATATTTGTTACAATGTTTCAAACTGCCAGCTCAGAGGCCGGCAAGGCAGGCGGGGAACGTTGGAGTCCTCCTTCACTGAAGCAAGCAAGCCTCATGTTCGCTTCCAGCTGCCTGGCTGCCGGCCGCCATCTTGGCTGGCAGTTAATTTGCATATCACCCTGATTAGCCAATGGGAAGGGTAGCGGTCGTATGCTAATTACCATGTTTCTCTTTTATTAGATAGGATGGTGCAGTATTTGTGTATAAGCTATGCACATCCTCCCACAAAATTCAAATCATCTCTAGATTACTTATAATACCTAATATGATGTGAATGCTAAGTAAATAGTTGTTACACTTTATTGTTTAGGGAATAATCACATGAATGAAATCTGTATATGTTCAGTACAGGTGTAACCATTGTAAGCCTAACTACATAGTACACAATCAGCGACATTTAAAAAAATGTTTTTTATGCTACTGGTTGAATCTGAGGATATAGAACCCATGGATGTTAAAGGCCTACTGTTCATTTAATCCTAAGGCTCTTTATAAAAAATATTTTTATTGATTTCAGAGAGGAAGGGAGAGGGAGAGAGAGATAGAAACATTAATGATTAGAATCATTCATCAGCTGCCTCCTGCACACCCCCTAATGGGGATTGAGCCTGCAACCCGGGCATGTGCTCTTGACTGGAATCGAACCTGGGACCTTTCAGTCCACAGGCCAATGACGCTCTATCTCCTGAGCCAAACTAGCTAGGGCCTAAGGTACTGTTTTTAAAGGTCGATTATAAGATAACTAGGTCATTGCAGTGGAAAGGATCTCTTTCCCAAATTCATATACTAAGCCCTAATTCCTAATGTGATGGTATTTGGAGGTGGGGCCTCTGGGAGGTAATTAGGTTTAAGTGATGTCATGAGGGTGGAGTTCCCATGATGGGATTAGTGTCCTTACAAAAAGAGGAGACTCTGCATCTCTCTTCCCCACCCCCCTCTCTCTGCATGCACACACCAAGGAAGAGCCATATGAGGACTTAAGTAGGAAGGACACTCTCACCAAGAACCCAACAATGCTGGCACCCTGACCTCAGATTCCCAGGCTTCAGAGAGATAAATTTTGTTTAAGCCATCAAGTCTGTGGAAATTTATCATAGTAGCCCTAACTGAATTAAGATAGTTACTCAGTGGTATTTTATACAGTGATTTTGTTGGTAGGAAAGTATTTTAATGGCATATCAATGCTAGAAAATAACTGGATTCTAGGTCCCCTTAAAGATATTTGAATTCCTGGACAGATATTCACCCATAAGAATGAGGCTATGTGTGCTTCAAATTTTGATTGCCAGGGTGTTTACACTGAAGAATTCTTATAAATTTGACATTAAAGTAGTGGACAATATCTTTGTGGTCATCAAAAAATAGTGATTGATGAAACTTCAGTAATACACATAACCTAGAACTGTGTAATCAATGAAAGCTGCCTTTTGTTAGAATCTATAATAATAAAAGTGTAATATGCTAATTAGACCAGATGTCCTTCCAGGTGACCTTCTGGACGAAGCGAAGCTGGGGCTGCAAGGGAAGCCCGGGTCCTTGGTGCCTGCCAATGGCCAGAGAGAAGCCCAGGTCCCGGGTGCCAGAGGGAAGCCAGTGCTGGCAGCCAGGGGAAGGAAGGCCTTCTCTTGCACGAATTTCGTGCATCAGGCCTCTAGTAGTATTATAATATTTAAGTTCTTAGGAGAACAGAGAGTTATTGATATTATTGCCAAATTTAACTAGTTAATAATTACTTAATGACAGATGTTTCCATTTAACAACACCTGTATTTAGTATGAAGCGGTGTGGTTGGTAGAAAGAATAGTGACCCACGAGTGAGATGCCTACTTTACTCAGCACTTATGTGCAGTGGGCCACAGAGCTCCCCTTCCACCTGCCAAATGAAGGGATTTGGAGCCTCAGATTCCTTCCTGTCCCAGTGTTTGTGAATCTCTTTTGTTATTTGTACCCTTTGTAGCTTCTATGCCCATTTATTTTTCTCCTACTGCCTGCTCTTCAGCTAACTGTGGTATAAGAATATTGCATGTGTTTTGTTGCCTGAATTGCTTAACCTTGTGTAGCCTTTGAGTATCTGGATCAAATTTGCAGTAAAATAATATTAGGTTTCTCCCTCCCTCAGCTCTCTTCATTTCCCACCTCTTTCCATGATTTTTCAGTCTGTCCTACTTTTATGAGGTTGTTTAAAAAAATGCAGTGTGGAAGATTTGGAGAAAATGACTAGGTCATTCGTTGCTGGGTAACTGTCCTTTAACAGTGATTCAGTGCTTAATAAGATTGTTTTATCTGGTTCCAGGGTCTTCCCAGAATTTCACTGTTGCTGATTTTGTGTCCTTTTAGGGAGAAAAACATACACACACCACAAACAGTAAACGTGGAAACTTTTTTTTTTCCTGTGATGTTGCCCAAATTTATACTTTTTATTTTAAATTGGTGCTCTTTATCAAATAATATTTCAAGCTAATCAGGTACTGTCCTTTGTCCTCTTGATACAAAGGGAGTTTCCTAAGAAATATCTTGAATAATGTGTCCACCACATCTCTCAAAGCAGTTATAAAGACCAAATGTAAAAAACAATGTACTTTAAATAGTGTGTTTAAATAAGTTTCACAGCTCAGAAGCAAATCTTTTAATATAGCTTCCTCAGTTCCCAAATTATTTATTTATAGATTATTTCTTAAGTGGCTGAATTTATTAATAAATGGTATTTATTGATAAATTGTGTTTTCAAAAGGGATCATTAGTGCCACATTTTCTTAGTTCTTTGAGGTTTAAAACTACCTCCCTGTTGCCTTATATAAATGACACTTTGGCTGGATGTAATTCTTGGATCACAAGTTCTTTATCTTGGAGATTCTATGACAATTGCTCAATATTCTTCTATTTTTACATTTGCTTTGAACAAGGTTGAAGCCAGACTGAATTTTTCCCTCTTGTAGGAAATATATGCTTTTGCTATCTAAATGGATGCCTGAAAAATGTCTAAGGCCTTAGATCAAATAACCAAGAAATGTCGTGTTGTTGACTGATTTGTATAAAATATTCTGATATATAGCAGTATATCACCATGTAAAGACTCAGAATTTATCTATTTTATAATTTTTTTTGAATTTTATATATATACTAGAGGCCCAGTGCATGAAATTCATGCATGGTGTTGGGGGGCAGGGGGGCACGTCCCTCAGCCCGGCCTGCGCCCTCTCGCAATCCAGGACCCCTCAGGGGATGTTGGGCCTAAACTGGCAGTCGGACATCCCTCTAGCAAACCGGGATGCTGCATGCACCAGTGACCATACTTTTCATACAGGTGAAAGGTATCTTGCTATTTTATGGCAGCTACATTTTTTTTGCCCTGATTATAAAAAATAGTACATAACATGATCCTTCTGAGGCAGTCATACCATTTTCCCCATCTTATGGGTGGAAAAAACTGAAGCAGAGAGAAGTTGAGTAATTGGCTTTGTCACACAGTTATAAGTGTCAGAATCAGGGCTGACCACAAAATGTGCAAGCCAGAGTCCATGCATGTCATCGCTGCATCATCTTGTTTTTTTCAGTGTTAGAGTAACCTTGTCAGGTTTTAATTTTTAAATCTAAGAGACTGCTCCCAATATATATAGGGTAGGGGCCCTAGGCCTGACCAGCGATCAGGGCCATCTGTGGGGCAACCTGTGGGCAGGGCAATCAGGGGACCCCCGCTGGCACCCACCTTGGCTGGTGGCCTGGAGCCACCCACTGGCTGGCCATGACCCCGATCACTTCTGCTGATCGCCTCCCGCTCGGGGAGGCAGTGGGTGTCATAGAGACTGGTCCTTCTGCTGGTCATTCTGCCATTTGGTCAAAATTCTCACCCAAGGATATTTTTTTCTATTGATTTTTCTGGGAGAGTGGACTATAAGGAGGGAGGGGGAGAGAGAGAGAAACATGGATGTGAGAGAGACACATTGATTAGTTGCCTCCTGCACGCACCCCAAATAGGGCTAGGGATCAAACTAGAAACTCAGGTATGTGCCCTTGACCAGGAATTGAACTCAACCCTTTGGTGTCTGGGCCAACACTCTAACCACTGAGAAACACCATCCAAGTCTCCTGAATTATATTAATGAATAATTTTTTGTTCTCTCTATTGAGTTTTTTATAATTCCAGTTGTTCTATTGATCGCTGCCTTCTTGCTCACACAAAATAAGACTGCCCTTCTCCCAGCAGGGCTGAGAGCAAGCCCCTTAACTGTGCTCCATAGTCTTTCTCTCCTCTGATGGGATCCCATTCAGAGGAAAAATTTGTTCCCCAGGCATTCTCATCTCTGTTGTAAGGATCAGAGAACACCCTACTCTCCCATCAGTCACCCTTAGCTTCCAACAATCATAACTTTAAATCCACCAGGATAAATCACTAAGCATTTTATATATGTCTATGATGCCACAAAAGTCCATAGACTCCCAGATCATCCTGTATCTATCTCATTTTGATTTCTACGTGAACCCATTTCTGCTCCGTGTTTCACCTGTTCCCATTTCCTGAGATACTTCCATTTTGATTCTCTCAAGTTATAGTCCATCATCACAAAATCTCTTCAGTCCTCAAACTCTTCTCTGAACATTTGTTTCACATTAATGCTGTCACATAAATCTGACTTTCACTTGATGATTCTTCTCCCCCTTCAGTTGCTCATAACTCTTGAACCACAAAGTTGCTTAAATCATTCTTTAGGGACGTGTGTTACAAGTGGTTCCAACACAATTCCTAACTTATTGTGGGTGGAAATCTCTCATCCACTGGTATTAACAGACACCTTTAAACATTTATGTTTTTGTTATTCCTTGGCTTGGCCCATGTTTCCTGTTTATGGGTTTGTGTGTTTGATTCCCTCTGGACCAATATCAGGCCTTGCAAACACACTGAAGTCATACCCTGATGTGGGGCCTTGTATGTAAATGGGCAGGAACCTTACAACCTAAGCCACGGTTCTCATAAAATATAGAACCCCTTATATTTTTCCAGTTTGGGGAAAGCCAATTCAAGGCCAATCAATGTGTGAGTAAGTTTGTGGTTTTCTATTCCATAGTCATCTAGGTCCATGTCCTCTTCAACAATAACATGATAGAGCCATTATTAGCTTAGGTCAGGATATAAGTGCAAATGTATGAAGAGGCTAGCAGGTACTGGAGATAATGGCTGCCATCTAGGTGAGAAAATATATGACTTTTTTAAAGCAAATAGGCTCACTTAACTCTAGCTGATGCTTTTGAATATGAACCCTTTGCTGACAGAACTCTGATTTTTCAACAGAAGCAGAAATTTTGTATTTTCATATGAATTCCCCTGACTTTTAAATATGCACTCAAATTATTTAAAACATGCATGGAATATACACACTATGTTTGGTCAATGCTTTTTCACTTGGCTTTCATGGTAGGTGTACCTTGGTCTCTCTTCCTACATGTCTTCTTACTCCACACACTTGTAACCAGTGTCTTGAACAGCCAAGGCTTCAAATACTGTTCTCATATTCACCTGTTGGCTCACGCTGTATCCCGAAGCACCTAACTTGTCATGTCTCTTTGGTTGTTTTACAAATACGTACTATGTCTAAGCTTGAATTCAAGATCTTTCTCCCAAGATTGTTCTTATCCCATCATGTGGAACCTTCCTGCACTCACTAGGGAAAGTAAACAAAAGCTAGGGCCCAGTCAAGATGGGAGGAAAGACCAAAGACGTTTGCATGAAGCAACCTAAAAATCAAATAAACATTCAAACAAATTAAAAAATCCCAAATCAAAACCTGCCCGCAAAGAAAGAATGTAAGGAGACTTACCTGTCTTATCCAAAGCTCTGGGAGAAGCATAGATTAAAAAAAAGTCTTTTCTGAAAATTACAACTGGAAGCTGCCCCTTATGTAAATTTGAGGCCAGAATGTACCACCTACGTGATCCCTCAAACATTTCACATTCCATTTGATTTCAGGCAACTTGGGTTTGTTGTTTCCTCCAGCAGAAGCAGATCCAAATCTCTAAGGGAACACATCTTCTTTTCAACCATCAAAGGATTCATGGTGATAAAGTTACAAGAAATATGAGCTCAAATTTTTAAATCACCAAACTCCTAAAGAAGCAAGCTAATATGAGTGACATACAAAATAGCACAAAACAGAAATGACTGAAGATATTAGTTATAAATTTTAAAATAAATATATGTAATGAGTAACAAGAAATAAAAGTGGGAATAAACATTATGACTATATAACAAGACATAACACAGTGTAACAACGATTTATTTAAAATCTCAATATAATTTCAAGAAATAAAATATTGAGATTATAATTTAATACAAGAGAAAAATTATAAATTTAAAGATTCTGAAAAACAATTCCCTTATGAAACACAAATGGAGAAAGTGATAGAAAATATGAAAGAGCTCTTAAAATATATGTAGGACAGAGTAAGAAAATCTAATTCCAGTTTAATCAGAATTTCAGAAGGAGAACACAGAGACAATGGAGATAAAAAAAAAATGTTGAAGAGATATTCAAACAAAGCTAGAGTTAATATTATATACCAGTGGTGGGAATATAAATTGGTACATGTACTTTGGGGAACAATTTAACAATAACCAATAGAATTTAAAATATGTATACTCTGAGTCAGAAATGCTACTTCTAAGGATCCATCCTGGAAAAATTTTTATACATGGAGACATGTACAAAGATAATAATTGCAGGACTGTTTATTATAGCAAAAAAAAATTCTAATGGTCACTCAGTAGGGAAATGGATAAATCATGGTTTATTTATAGAATGAGGCATCATTCAGTTAAAATGAATAAGCTTGATTTACATGCATAAACATAGATAATCTTAAAGAAAATAATATTAGTAAAACAAATTGAAGAAGTCATGCAGAATATAAGATTTGTATAAATTTTAAGATACAATAATGGCATATGTTGTTTATGAATATACATATGTAGTCAATGTATAGAAACACATGGAAATGATACACACCTTCCTCTGAGGAGAAAGTGAGGAGAAAAGGTTCCAGTTAGGGCTTTAGCTCTTTATGTAGTTTCCTTCTTTTCTTATTCTTTTAGAAAGGTAAGGTCTGAAGTAAATGTGGTGAAATGTTAACATCTGTTTTAGTGCTGAGTTCATATGATATCTGTCATATTATTTTGTATTTTTTTAGTATGTTGCATAATGTAAAACTTTAAAGATGAAAGGAGACTAAGAAAACATTTTTATAACTTGAAGTGTTGCAGTTTTTTTTTGAAAATAAAATAAGGGCAAAGTTGTTAGAAGAGGCAATCATTCTAAAAATGAGGACTGGGAAAAATATTAGATTTAGCAATAACTTTCAAAAAAGCATTTTTGTTGAGTGAGAAGCAAAGGAGCCAGAGGCTCTCTGGAAAGTTGGGAGAAGTCAAAAGTAGATGGCATAGCATAAAATGTCAGATAGTCAAGAAACGAAGTGTTAGAAGAAAAGGTCATTTAACATTTATCAGTATGATATTAATATGAGAAAAAGTAAACAAAAATATCTAGATTACATAAAATAGGTTGACAAAGAATTTTCTTAAAATTTGTATTGATTTGTTAAAGAGACAGGAAGGGGAGGAGAGAGAGAGAGAGAGAGAGAGAGAGACAGGCAGAGAGAGAGAGAGAAAGAAACAAACATCAATGAAAGAGAAACATCAATCTTCTATCTCCTGTATGCCCCCTACTGGGGGTCGGGGTCACAACCCCAAGTATGTGCCCTGACCAGGGATCAATCCAGTCATCTCTTGGTGCATGGGATGACACTCAATCCACTGAGCCACACCAGCCAGGTTGACTAAGCATTTTTAAAATTAATTTTGGAAGCATTCCATTTATAAGAAAGTGATATTTATCTCTGAGAAGTCTTTAATACCACTGATAGATGTATATGCAAACAGATTTAAGTAACAGATAGTCATATTGAGTATTCATGAAGCAGTTTTAAAAAACATTTAGTTTCTATTTCTCATGTTAAGGATGACATCTAAAATATTCATCTCATCATACACAAATGCATTGAATTATTAATTGAAATGTACTTCCTCTTTAGCCTGAAGAAAAGGACTAAATTAGAATCACATGTGAAAAATTGTGGATACACTATTGCTAAACTCAATGTTCGTTTCTTGGGAACCTAAAAAAACAAACAAACAACTTTCTCTGACCATTTAAAAATTATATAAATCTAAAATAAATTTGTTTGTCTAACAATAACTTCATTGTATTTAACCTATGCATGTGACTTTTAAAATTTTAATAAAGGGTAACTTTAAAGGCAGATTTATCTATGTATAGAAAACCCTAATATGCAAATAGACCGAACGGCCAAACAACTGAACAACTGGTCACTATGACATGCGCTGACCCCCAGAGGGCGTGGACCATGGCGGGTGTTGGCCGCAGTGGGATGCTGGAGCAGGTGAGCAGGGGCATCAGACCAAGGCAGGGTGCTGGTCGCTGTCATCGGGGCGAGGCTCTGATGGTTACTGAAAATCCTTTGCTCCCAGGTGCCGTGGTCCCACCTGGCGCTCAGACCTGCTGCTGGTGCCAGAGCCGCCGCCGCTCACACCTGCTGCTGGCGCCCGGTACTGGTTCCAATCACTCTGCGCCATCAGCGGTTGTGAGCAGAGGCTGCTGGCCCCAATCACCCCTGAGGGCTTCTCCACCTCCCCCGGCTCCTGAGGGGCGATCGGGGCAGCAGCCACCGCTTGGACCCGCTGCTGGCACCGGCCCCAGTCACTCCATGCGTGGGAGAGGCAGTGAGAGCAAGGTTGCTGGCAGACAGGGGACCGAGGCGGGAGTGGCCAGGCAGGGGCATGGAGGTGGGCCGAGACCCATCCTTGTGCCCACTGCAGCCTCACAGCATCTGGCTGTTGAATGGATTAAATGAAAGAATATTAATAGTGTATGTATCTACCAGTATGTAAGTGCCAGATAGGTTTTAAGCACTTTACACAATTAACTCATTTATTCCTTATAACAATAGTATGAGGTAGGTACTGTTATTATTTTAATTTTGTATACAATATCATGGAGCCACAGGAATTTTAAGTATTTTTTTTTAAGTTCACTCATCTAGTAAGTGGTAATGTTGGGATTTCTCACCCAGGTGGCCTGGTCTGGAATCCATGCTCTATGACCTCTAGTATAATACTTCCTTCTCCACAAAGCAATTAAAGTAACAAAATCATAATGTACTTATCAAATTTCTGCAGAAGTCAACATAAAATACAGAATGTCTCCACGCTGAAGTCTATAGCTTGATCAGATATTAACATATTTCTAAAAAAAATGTATCAACAAACAGGACTAGACTCAATTAATATTACAAAAACTAGAACCCTCTTGAAAGCAAACATTGGCAGGGTATATTCAGCATTCCAGAGGAGAAACTTAATGTTAATAATAAAAACAACAACAATAACAATAAGTATTGAATATTTACACTTAGCCAGACATTGTGCTAATTGCTTTCCACAGATTAACCTAATTCATTTAGACAATGACTTGCAAGACATGTAATACATCCATCTTACAAGAAGAACAAACTGAGGTTAGTAAAAGTTGAATCATGAGTGTAAGTTCTTGCAGCTAGCACGCATCCCTAACCAGATGGCTGACCCAGCACACGCCCTGTTTATGACTACTAAGAACCATTTTTATATCAGCTGTCACATTCAATCTGTACGATATAAAGCTGCTGGTCATTAGACACATGTTTTTCACTTAAGTAGCATAAGAGCTGGGTAGAGGGTACTTCAAAACTGTATAGCAAAATATTAGGAGAAGGATGCTTTTCTCAAAGAGGCCTCCACTGGCCACACCAACTAAATAAATGTCTCTATTAATATTCTTTCATAGAACTCTATTTTTATAATTTTTATTTTAATGTTTGTTCTCTATTCTAGACTCTAAAACCTATAAGGTTGGAACGGCACCTCCTTCCTTTTCCAGTGCATGCCCAGTACTTGGGTTAGCTCCCGTTACATAAATGTTTAGTAACAAAATGAATGCTCTGCTTCTGTGTTCACTGTGTACATTTTTAACCATATGCCTACTTTATTTGGTTCTCTGATGAAGACAGAAATGCCAACACAAGCATGTTAAGCACTGGAAAAGGATATCCCTAATGTAAATTCAATAGCATAAGAATAAAATGTACTAAGAATTAGACTACTTGGGTTGCTTGTAACATTTCTCATTTTATTAATGCATTTGCTTTTTCAATTATATAATAGTCTTGTAAGTTTGATTCATCCCCAAGAGACTAATCAAATAACTAAGTAGAATTAAGTACTATGCCCATCACTTTGTCCCCTTATATCTTATTTTTAATTTTTTAAAATGTTGTCTCTGAGAAAGAAATATCCCAGTTCTTTAACAAGGTGAGCCTCTCCCTCTGAATATTAACCTCAGTACCTGCAGAAGCAGTTGTTCTCTTGATCTGTTTTTAAGAATAGTTTTTTAGAGAGGGGAAGGGAGAGAAACATCGATGTGAGAGCGCAACATTGATCAATAGCCTCCTGCACCACCCCTACCAGGGATTGAGCCTGCAACCTGGGCATGTGCCCTGATCAGGAATCAAACTAGCCGCCCTTTGGTTCACTGGCTGATGCCCAACCAACTGAGCCACACCAGCCAGGGATTTTGATGTTTTTAAAAATTGTACTTTTCAGTTACAGTTGACATTCAATATTATTTTGTATTGTTTCCAGTGTATGATGTACTCCCTCTTTATTAGCTCTTATCCTAAACAAAGATTCTCTCAACTCTGCTTCCTCCTTAATCTACTATTCTTATTTACAAACTTCGCAAAGGTCTATTTATATTTAGTGCTTCTTCTGCCTTACTAGTACTTACACCTTTGCAGCCAGGCTTTCAACCAGCCCAAGATCCCTCTGTGTTGAGCATGGCTCAGTCTTGCTTAAAGCACCTGTTTACATGTATTTTTTTTTTCTGCCATGAACTTAGTGACCAGCTGACTCATCTTTATCATCATTGTAATAGCAACTAACATTGTCTTACATGTAGACTAGGTCCCCAATAAGTATTTAATGAATGAGATTAAATTGTTCTATTCCCTTTATATGTTTTGGATTATTTGACTGAGATATTATAAAGTAATTAAAATAATTTTATTGTAATTATTTCAAAGTACCATAAAATTAAAATGGGTATAAAAACAAATCTTTTTGAATTAAATGATAGATGAAGGAAAATATAGTCATATCCATAATTTTTCTGAGGGTTAAAGAGTTATCCCATATTTTGCAGTTTTAAAAATAATGTCTTTATATATTACACATGCTTAATTCATTATATTTTGGGTAAGGATATATATGTTAACATTTCAGCATAATAAAATCATATAATTCAGAGATTTTTTTTTCAGAACAGTAATTTTGGTGAGTTTTGAATCTTCCATTCCCCACTTTTTATTATGCAAAGAGGTTCAGAAAAGAAACTAATTTTTTAAATGAATAACAATTTAACTTTAATTTTCTCTTTTATTTACTGTTATAATTTACTAACAGTAAAATTTACCATTTTAAACATACAATTTTACAAATACCCTACATTGGGGGCCATCAGACCAGCAGGGGAAGGCAGTTGGGGGCAATCATGCCAGCAGGGGAGTGGTTAGGGGGCGATCAGGGTGGCAGGCAGAAGTGGTTTGGGGCAATCAGGCAGGCAGGCAGGTGAGCAGTTAGGAGCCAGCAGTCCCAGATTGCGAGAGGGAGGACCAACTGCCAGCAGTCAGACATCCCCCGAGGGGTCCCAGATTGGAGAGGATGCAGGCCAGACTGAGGGACAACCCCCCCCATGCATGAATTTCGTGCACTGGGCCTCTAGTATAAAATATAGTTGCCTCTGCGATTATGAAATATAACATTCAGTCTGGGGGTGAGAAAGTACCTATCTTATGGCACTAAGCTTTGTGACTTACAAGATAGGGAGAAAATAATTTAATTAATGCCTGGGTGTTTTCTCATTTTATTCTTTTGAGCAGGGCTGAGAGCAATAATTTGGTTTAGGATCAGTAACTTTGTTCTGAATATATGTGTCATAGTGATTAACGAATGAATGAATATGCCTGACAAATGAAGATCATAGAACTTGCCAAAGTATTCCAAGGATTAGAGAGAAGAGACATCTCTATATTGAAATGAAATGGATATCCAATTATACATTATTATATTTTTAGTTTAGTGATGAGTATGTTGTAGAAAGGGATGTTAACTGGATTTGGGGGGGAATAAAATTAATTATTGAGGAAGACTCATTTTGATGTGGCTTGCCTCCTTCATGCTCCCATCTTTGTATAATATAAGCTCTGTGGAAGAGAGGAGAGAATCATGTTTATAGCACAATGTCAGCCTTATTCTGGTTAAGACTAATAGGATTAGAGGTAGACCTAACAATGTTTGATCAGTAACAAATCAGATTCTGTATCATAAAAACTGGAATGAAAAGAAATAGAGACCATAATTAAATAATAGTGAGGGCTAGCAAACCAAAGTTCACATCATACTTGATTTCACTATAGTAGATATCTTTGAATATGCTACTTTTTAATTGATATTTTCCTTTTTTGATATATGTGTGTAGATTTTTTTTGTGCTTCTCTGCCTGAAAATGCTTGGTCACCACTCTGATTTTTATCTCCCTTCTTGTACATAAATTATCGTTTTATTTCTCTTCTTTTCTTTCTCTGTGGTCTTGCCTCAGCTTAGGCAAATTTTCTATCCAATTTCTATGTGGATAAGTCTATCTCTTCTATCAACCTTTCAGTAACTCTTTATCTTCAGTCTTCTCATTTCTTGATGAGTGTTTGTAAGTAGATTTCCACAAGTGCTTCAAATTCAACATGCTCCTAAAAAATCTTCCTCTACTGCACATGCTAGTTGCCTAGTACTCAACTGTTTCATTGCATTGAACTGCTATCATTTATGGTGAGAAGAAAAATGAATGTAGGTTCTGAATTAGCCCTTATTGGATAAAAATTACTGGGAGAGATTAAAAAAAAAAGGAAAAGGATCTTCCAAATATAGAGAACACCATGAAATACAAAACCATGTTTAAACATTTTATATTCCTAGGAAGGTAAGATTAGGCTGTCTGGAGCAGAAATAGATAGGTAGGAAATAAAGTTGGTTGGTTAGAATGGGACAAAATTGTAGCAGCATTTGAAAGCAGAGAAGTTTAAACTTTATTTTTTTTTTAATTGAGACCAATTATTTTGGAGTAGGGCAGATAACATGTAGCTATGCTGGAAGCCAGCCAGAAAATAGCTGAGACAATGCTAGAATGAACTTTCTCTGTCAGTCAGGAACAGTTTCTGAAAATTTTGAAGTATCATGAAACCAAAAAGAATAATTTTTGTAAAATACTAACATGAAATTTTCTTTGGTACTATCTTACCTATAAATGAGTTTATTCTGGAGGCACAAAGAAATGTTGTGTATCTGCTTATGCCTTATACTAGAGACCTAGTGCACGGCAATCATGCACTGGGGCGGGGGGGACTCAGCCCGGTCTACACCCTCTCACAGTCCAGGACCCTTCGGGGGATTTCCACCTGCCGGCTTAGGGGAGTGGGCCTAAGCCAGCAGTTAGACATCCCCGGAGGGGTCCTTAGTGCTGCCATGGAGGTGAGAGAGGCTCTCGCCACCGCAGCTGCACTCGCCAGCCATGAGCCCAGCTTCTGGCTGAGTGGCGCTCCCTCTGTGGGAGCCCCTGACCACCAGGGGGCAGCTCCTGCATTGAGCATCTGCCCCCTGGTGGTCAGTGCACATCATAGTGACCAGTTGGTCCACTGTTTGGTCTATTTGCATATTAGCCTTTTATTATATAGGATGGGGAAAACACAAAAGTATTATGTATGATTTAATGTGTTCAGGAAATTAATATATTGACTTACCAATTAATTGGATTTCTCTCAATGTTTTTATAAATTTTAGTACTAATGGAACTAAAAGGAGAAAAGTTTAACTCCATTTCTTTTCAGTGTCTTTAGCTTTGATTTTTTTAAGACTAGTTCCTTAGAGCAGTTCTACTAGTATGTTCACAACAAAATTGCAAGGAAAGTACAAGATTTTCCATATACCTCTTACCCCCACGCCCCCATTATCAACATCACTCACCATAATAGTACATTTGTTACCAGGATGAACCTATTTAACACACTATAATCACTCAAAGTCAATAGTTTACTTTAGAATTCACTCTTGGTGTTGTATAGTCCATAGATTTGAACAAAATGTATAATGACACATCCATTATTATAGTAACATACAGAATATTTTCATTGCCTTAAAAATCCCATTTATCCCCTCACTCCCACCACCACTCCATAGTTTTGACTTTTCCAGACTATCATATAGTTGGAATCATACATTATATAGCTTTTCAGATTGGCTTTTTTACTTATTAATATGCATTTAAGGTTTCTCCATATATTTTCATAGCTTGGTAGCTCATTTCTTTTTAGCAGTGAATAATATTCCATTGTCTGGATGTTCCACAGTTTATCCATTTACCCACTGTAAAGCATCTCAGATGTTTTTAAGTTTTGTCAATTATGAAAAAAGCTGCTATAACATCCATGTGCAGGTTTTTGTGTGGACAATTTTCCAACTCTTTTGATTAAATATCAAGGACTAGGATTGCTAAATGATATGGTAAGAGTATGTTTAATTTTTCAAGAAACCATCAAATTGTCTTCTAAAGTAGCTTTACCATTTTGTATTCCCACCAGTAATGTGTGAGAGATCCTGTTACTCCACATCCTTACCAGTATTTGGTGTCCTCAGTTTTCCAGATGTTGGCCATTCTAATAGGTAAGTAGTTTTATTTCATTGTTTTAATTTGCTTTTGCCTGATGACATACAGTACTGAGCATCTTTTCATATGTTCATGTATCTTCTGTATTCCTCTTTGGTGAAATGTGTGTAAGGAACTTTGGCTCACTTTTTTATCAGGTTATTTGTTTCATATTGTTGTGTTTTATATGTTCTTTGTATATTTTTTGGCTAATGGTCCTTTATCAGACATACCTTTTGCAAATATTTCCTCCCAGTTATTTGTCTCCTCATTTTTTCACATTGTCTTTGCATAGTAGAGGTTTATAATTTTCATGAAGTCCAGTTTATGAGTATTTTTCATGGATCATATATTTGGTGTTTTATCTAAAAAGGCATCACTATATCCAAGGTCATCTAGATTTTTTTCCTATGCAATCTTCTAGAAGTTTTATATTTTTACATTTAGGTCTATGCTCCATTTTTAGTTAACTTTCTGTGAAGTGTATAAAGTCTGGGTCTAGATTTATTTATTTATTTTTTGTATACAGATATACAGCTGCTCCAGTATCTCTTTCTGGAGAACTACCTTTGTTCCATTGTATTGACTTTGGTTCTTTGTCAAAGATCTGTGGATTATATTTATGGAAGTTTATTTGGGGATTCTCTATTTAGTTCCATTGATCTATTTGTCTGTTCATATGCTAATGCCTCACTGTCATTATTATTATTATGGTTTTATAGTAAGTCTTGAAGTTGGGTAATATTAGTCCTTCAACATTGTTCTTTATCTTCAATATTGTATTGGTTGTTCTGGATCTTTTGCCTCTCCTTATAACCTTAGAATCAGTTTGTTGATATTAATAAAATAACTTTCTAAGATTTTTATTGTGATTCCATGGAATTTGTAGATCAAGTTAGTAAAAAACTAATATTTTGACAATATTGAGTCTTCCTATCCTTGAACATGGAATATTTACTTATTTAATTCTTCCTCGGTTTTATCATATTTTTATAATTTTCCTAATATAGATACTACATGTACTTTTTTAGATGTATCCCTAAGTATTTTATTGTTTTGAGTACTAATGTAAATGGGATTGTATCTTTAATTTCATCCTACTTGTTTTTTCCTGGTATATAGAAAACCAATTGACTTTTATACATTAACTTTACATCCTGTCACCTTGCAATACATACACTAATTTCAGGAGGTGTTGTTGTTGATACTTTTGGATTTTTTACATAAACTATCATTTTACTTGTGAAAAAAGACAGTTTATGCCTTCCTTTTCTAGTTGTATATCTTTTGTTTCCTTTTCTTGCCTTATTGCATTAGTATGAGTTCAGTACAGTGTTGAAAAGGACAGGGCAAGGAGATATCCTTGCCTTTGCCTTGTACCTAATCTTAGTGGGGAAACTTCAAAGTTTCTCATCATGTAGTATGATGTTAGCTGTATAGGGTTGCTTGTTGAAAATAGTCTTTATCAAGTTGAAAAAGTTCTTATCTATTTCTAGTGTCCTTAAAGTGTTCATCATGAATGGGTATTGGATTTTGCCAAATGTTTTTTCTGCATTTATTGATGATCATGTGATTTTTCTTTTTCAGTTTATTGTGATGGATTACATTAGTTGATTTTCAAATATTGTACCAGGCTTGCATACCTAGAATAAATCCTACTTTTTCATGATGCATAGTCTTTAATACTTTTTTAGATTCTACTTATCAATATTTTGTTGAATATTTTTGCATATAAGTGCATGAGAGATAATTATCTGTAGTCTTTTATTATCTTTTTAATTTCCATGGGATCTTTAGTGATGTCCCTTTCATATTTGATGTTAGTAATGTATGTCCTTTTTATTTTTTACTTAGGTAGATTGGCTGAAGGCTTATAAATTTTATTTATCTTTTTTAAAGAGCCAGCTTTTTATTTTATTGATTTTCTGTATTGGTTTTCTGCTTCTAATTCATTGGTTTCAGCTCCAATTATTTTTTTTATTCTGCTTTCTTTGACTTTAATTTTTCTATTATTTTTCTAGTTTCCTAAGGTGCACCTTAGATTATTGATCTGAGATTATTTCTTTTCTAGTATATGCATTCAATGCTATACATTTTCCTCTAAGCACTGTTTTTACTGATCCCACAAGTTTTGATAAGTTGTGCTTTCATTTTCATTTAGTTCAAAATATTTTTTATTTATCTTTACTCCTGTGTTATTTAGATGTGTGTTGTTTAATCTCCATATATTTTGTGTTTTTTTTAGTGATATTTCTGTTATTGATTTTTAGTTTCATTTTATTGTGGTCTGAGAGCCCATATTGATTGATTTCTGTTCTTTTAAATTGGTTAAGGTTTGTTTTATTGCCCATATGTGTTCTATTTTGGTTAGTTTTGATTGTATTTCCTTTTGTGTTAAACCTTTGTCCAAAGAGTTTGCAAAAACTCGTGCTGCAATCACCAGTGTGCTGGAGCTGACTCATAACAGCTTGCAAATGTGGATGGTTGAATTTTTGGTAAGTTTGCAAGCTGGTTGCTAAATGAAACAAAATTATTATTAAAAACAAAATTATATAAATTTACAATTAAGTAAGTTTATTAATAAATTAAATTATATTAAACAAAGATAATCAATACTCAGCACTTTCTAATTGTTCTATACATTTTGTTATTATGTATGATCTTTAGGTTATTTACTTCATTGTATATTGATACAGTGGTGACAGTACTATGTAATCATAAACTACTGAGCATCACTTTCTCTGTTCAATGACTTATATTAGTAGTCTGAAATGAGCTATGGTGATAATATTTATACTACAGAAATAGGCAAATGCTTCAAATCAGAACTTGGTTTATTATTTTATTTATAGTCTCTAAAAGTGATGCAAAAAATGTTGCAAAACAAATAATGCAGAATCCACTTAAAAGTAAGATGTGCCTGCAGCTATAACACACACACACACAAAATAGGAGAAAGAATATTTTAGTATTTTAAAACTATTGCCTGAATTTGAAAAGATGTTGCTCACATTATTAATGAAGGATTGAAATTCTGACATTGGTCTTCATTGTTTTACTTTTATTTTAATGAGTAAAGAAAAGTAAAGAAAATATCAACCAACATTCACACCAGGGACACTCATATTTGTCAACTGCAATTATAGAAAAGTTTGAAAAATCAATAGAAGTGTTCACATTTGTTATATCAGTAAAATTTATAATAGCCTGATGTACATATATGCCTAGACATACACTTTTTTTTTGGTAGAGAACCAGTTGTTAAAGGATCATCATCACACCACTGGCTATAACTTTCTAGTGTATTTTTTTTACTTGATTCAATGGAGGCTTATTTAGAAAGAGAAAAACTTTTGACAATGTTTGAGATATCAAATCAGAATGAGAATGCAAACTATTTTGCTTCAGATATTCTCCTTGACCTATAAGAACAGCAAGGACTTGATATCCTAGACTAGAGCATTGAACAAAAATCAATCTTTCTATTGAATAGGTGAAAAAAATTGCCTTTGGTGGTAAATGCTATGGAGCAATAGCTAAATATTTCATGAATAACTTTTTATTACCCTTAAAAATTGATAATTATTTTTCAACTTGGAAAGTGTTCAAAAAAAGAAAATTTATTCTTACTTTTCTGCTTTATTTTGTTTTTTGTCTCCTCATACTTTTGTACCTTCTGTTTCCTCCAGGGTAATTCTGCCCCCTGCAGGAAATAAGTGGATGAGGATAATTTTCCACTATGAATGCAAGTTATTAAAATATTCTCAAAAAAAGTTACAAAAAAACACAAACATATTCTTATTAGTGACCTCAGATCAATGTGCTTCTCATAAAACAGTATTTTCTTTATTATAGAAATTAACATTTATCTCATGATAAGAAATTTATGTCATTCCTCCTATTAGATTTATGAAGCTTATACTTTGCCCCGCCCCCAGCAAACTAATACAGTAGTCTGCACATTTGAGTTCCTAAATATGGTACAAAAGAATAAAATTTTTAAATTTTACTTCCTTTCCATTTCCAAATATCTCTATTTTGTAGAGAGGGTTTGTGTTTATTTATAAAATAAATGCATTTATATTCTTGTTGAAAATAACATGAATATTTTCCCCCTTTTAATCTCTCATTTTTTTACTGTGTTTCAATTTGGACCAGTAGATCCAGTCTATGTTTTCAATTTTGTTTCAAATCCATGAAAATACTTAGAAAATGTGACAGAATCTATTTCACTTTGGTACCTGCTCTGACAGTTCTAGGTCATTTAAAGAGGATTTCATAGAATCTATGTACGCAGTTCTTTCGGTTGGGCACTGGTCTCTGCTCTTCCTATTTGTAACAGAAATGAAAACAGCTGGTCGCCAGCTTCCATGCATCGCTTACTAGTTTGACTGAACAGAACCTCAGACACCATTTGCTGTTTTTCATGGTACAGGCAAGGTGATTAAAACAAGATAAACATGCCAGAAGAAGAAAGAAGGAAAATACCTCAGAATAATTTGGGTGTGAAAAAATTCCCTTTTGAACTCCCTAAAGAAAGACTCAGGGGACTGTGTAATGGGGAGAGGTATATGTGGTTAATATTAAAAAGAAGTTCATGTTACAGGGGAGGAAATATGAGGCGAATACATATCTCTGAAGAGTTATAAAAGAATATGGAGAGTTTCATCTTTCTGCAGAATTATAGCAAGTCATTTTACATTCATTGTGCTCCAAATCGTATGTTTTTGTTTTGTTTTGCCATGGTTTATATGTCTTAAAAATATTTTTTTAGCTAATTTATGCTTTATTATAAAACTTCCTTCTTAATAGATATCTCAAGAACCTTTTAATTTTAGATTGAGAGACATGCTCAAAGTTAACACAGAGTTTCTATACACCCCTCATTCAGATTTGCCATTGTTAATATATTATGCTACTGTGGTACATTTGTCAAACTAAGAAACTGAGATGGATATATAATTATTAATTAAACTCCAGACATTATTTGGATTTTATCAGTTTTTTAACTATTATCCTCTTTCTGTTCCGAGATGTAAGGCAGGCCACTATATCGCATTTACTTATGATATCTCTCCACTCCCTTGTGATCTGTGGCAATTCCTCAGTCTTTCCTTGGTTTTTCATAATCTTAATAATCTTGAGAATTGGCCAGGTGTCCTATAAAATGTCCCTGATTCTGGGTTTATCTGATTATTTGTCATGATTAGACTGGGTTTATAGGTTTGTAAAAATATCACAGGTGAAGTGCCCTTTCATCGCATCATATTGGAAATAGATGGTATCCACGTGTCATTACTGAGGATGTTAACCTTCATTACTTATTTAAGCCAAAGTTGCCAGATTTCCCTACCATGTTTCCCCCTTTCCATGCTCTGTTTTTGGAAGCAAGTCACTAAGTCTAGTCCATCCTCAAGTGGGGTGGAAGAGGATTAAGTTCTACATCCTGAAGGAGTCAAGAGTCTTGCTATTGTTCTATGACTTTGCTCTGGTCAAGAGTCAATAAAGTAGACACGATTCGATCAAGCTTAGCTGACAAATTGGACAGTTCGGTTAATTCTATTCATATTCACATATTTCAAAGATATATAGATTTGTATCAACTTTCCTAAAATTATTGAAATGCAAGTGTCTTACCTCTGTTTAAAACCAGTTCCCTGGTGGAAGGTGAAGGATTCCAGGACAGACCTACATGGTAAGCCCATGTCATTATCTAAACAAATGAGTCAGGTATCACATGGCGAAAGTTGGAAGGACTGTTCCCAACTCTTCATCCTTTCCCACATTGCTCCATCTAGATTTTAAGTTTAGATATGATCCATGTCACCCTCAGGCAGTGACGGTCTACATAAAATGTCAGGTGAGCTAAATCCAAGATGTAGTACAAGCCTCCTCAGATAAGGAATTCACTTTCACCTTTTAGTGTCATCAAACATTTGTGGCCATAAGTCTGTCTCTGTCAAACTCACTAAATCTAAATCTAAAAAAATTAAGGCACTTTAATTTTGACTTTTCTTCAAAAGCATGGGCCACCCAAAATAATGATTTAAGATCACAGCCTTAGATTCAATTGTCCTGTTAACCGGCAAGCCTGTGACAAGTACCTGGTCTTTATCCAGCACAGGTACAAGGGCTGAGAATATTTTTCCTACCCCAAGGGCCCTTCAGATGATTTTCTTTTTGTTTATTCTGAATAATTGTTATGAGCTGATGAGCACCTTGACAAATCAGATAAACTACCCCGTGAGATGTTTCTTCCCCCTTGCCTTGTCATAAAGTGAAAAAATGATATGTATCTTTATGAGATCATATAATATACATTCTTTTGACTTTGCCATATTCATACCTTTATTTAATCTACCAGTACTTCTTTTTCTTCTTTTTACCCACTTCTAATTTATATAAATTTCAAGTATTTTACATATATTATAAATCACTTTAAATCCTTTCATAACAAGTTGAAGCAAAAATATAGAAATAAAATTAAAATGTTGGGAGATGCTCAGGAGGAGCCTGGGTATTCATATGGAGTTTGTACTGGACTTAGATAACTGATATTTATAACCCAATATGCTTAAGCACATAAGCTTATGGCCTATTGGTTGGTCCCTTTTTTGTTGGCAACCTGATAGCAGAAGAGAGTAGGGGTCAACTGATACCTTAGACACCAGAGGGTTTTTCATGACTGTCTTCCATATGATACTGCCTTTTCAATCCAATTAGAACCAGAGTACAAATCAGCAAAATGTAAATCTAAAATATTGTGTGGTAGAGAGGGACACTTAGCATAATCTGATTTATCACTTCATTCTCTCCCCACTCTGGAATAATGACAGACTCTTACCATAGGGCTATGACAAGTTTCAGTCTCTTGAACTGTCTAGTTTTGTCACTTTCTTTTGCTATTAGTCACTTATCGAATCAGAAAAGCTGCAGACACTGCAAGTAGAATGATTCCTCATATGTCGTTAGGGATACAATTTTCTGAGCTACAAATCTACCAAGGGCATGAGAAAGGGGAGAAACCAAAAAGAAATCATTGCTGCTAATTCAATTGTGGGTTTCCTTGGATCAAAGACTAACTACTATAGCATACCAAGTTCAAGACTTTACTCATAGGAAACTGGAGGCCCTCTCCTCATGATTTATATTAAGTCCTATATAAGGTACACATGTGGCCTCTATGGAATTGTATTTAAAAGATTCTTTTGTGTCACTGGCAAACTGAGGAATAGCATGCAAGGAGGTCCTATTCTGATGATGCTGTTTCAGTACTAGATAGTTGGAGGAAGTGAAGAAAATGAATAGACAAAAGAAGAAAGATTCATACATTAACACCAAGTAGGACTGAATCTCAAAGGAGATATTTCTAGCAAATGAAGTCACCCCACTTAAACATACTAGCGAAATAATTAAAGTATCAGAGAGCTTGGTTCCCAGGGCCATATGATAGAAGAAAAATAATTTTAAAAACACATTAGGCCTAGGGATCATTTTTTAAATAAGTATTTTCAACCTCTTCATTAGAGAATGCAATCCATTGGAGAAAAATAAATGAAAAATAGTTAATGGGCATCATTTTCTCAATTCTGCCACTAAATAAGTAATTACTATAAATTTTAGTATACAAAGCTAGGTGTCCAAGAAAAGGAATATTATATATTTGTTATTACTTTATTTCCATTCAAGCCAGTGTTCCATTAGTGGCAGATCCTTAGTTTCAACGAGTTTAAAATAATCTTTTTACAATCAGTTTCTTCAGTCAACTGAAGACATCTTCCTTCTCCTCCATCTCCTTCTTCTCTTTCTCCTTCCTCTAGCTATTTCTCTTACGGTTGGTTCATAGCATGCCCCCCCCCTTTTTTTGTAGAAAAGAAAGGTGAAAATTGTGTCAGTTATATTTTCTTCTTTTTAGTAACTTTGCTGTACCTTGGATGAGAATAGATATAGATCAGGTGATTTTCTGGTGTTTTCCATTTAAATAATTTCCTTTGCATTCCTCTGTAGAGTTTATAAAAATAATTTATATGAGTTATCTTTAAAAACACCATTGGAAAATAATTGTCTTAAGTTCCCTTTCAGCCAAATAACTAGAAATCATAAAAATTACTTTAAATAGAAGGCTCATGGCTGTAGGTACATATTGTCTTCACTTCCTAGAATCTTCTTGTTCTGCAAACTGCTACTCCCCCCACCCACATGTGTTTCTTTGTTCCCAAAATTGGTAGCTGACCCGAAATGAGCCAAGTCTAGTCCTCTCCCTAGGGAGAACTAATTAGACCAGGAGGAAGCAACTGATCCAACTGAATTTGTTGCTCTCTCTGGGAATTTTGGAATCAGGACCAAGATTACGGATATGTCAGAGAACAGGGTAATAATTTTGGAGTTGGTAGTATTTTTGCTCTCCTATGCAGACTGAGATGGCCAGAAAACATTGGTCAGCAATAAAACAGAAACAGCAGAAACACAGAACAAATATTCTAATAGTAATTGAGCCTTTGGCTTTAGTTGTTCGTGAGGATCACTAAGTCTGCATTTCATGTTCCTGAGAAACACTAGGATTCTTTCCTCTTTCAGCTTAAAGTTTAAATTTATGGTACTTGCAACCAAACAAATCCTAGCCAATGCTCTCCAATGCCTTTTATGCCAGGCGGATTCAGATGGACTCTATTACCATGCAGAAGAGAGCAAATGACTTGGTATTTCTCACTAGCCATGTGAAGTCATTTCTCTATCCATGTGGTTTCATTTAGAAATTGAGGCACAGGAAGAAAACCACGTGTTTACAACTTCAAAACACCAAATGGAAAATTCATTCTCACAGGCTTTCTAATAATCAGAGAGATATTAATAATGATATAAGCCTTTATTCATTTAATTTAATTTTAGAGTTTGACCAATGATTAGTTTATAACATGACCATTTGGGTCAATTTAGCTATGAAAAAAAGTGCTGAACGCTGGAGAAAGTAGTTAGTCTAGGCTTTTTAAAATAAATTTTCTAGAATACGTAGTTTAGGGCCTAATAAAAAAAGAAATCAGGTATTTGTCTACACACATAGCTTATTCTGTTTAGTTAATTTCTATTTTCAAGAAACACAAAGTCCTGCTTTCCATAAAAGAAACAAAAGGAAAACCATAAAGCTGTGCAAACTGATAGGTGACATGACTTAAAGGAGTTAACAGTGTTTCATATCCCAACTTTGCTGTGTGACTTGAGTTAATTACTCAGTCTCGAAGTTTTCTTCTCTATAAAATGAGAATAACAACTCCCACATCAATGGAGGGCCATGAGGTGTAAATGAATTAACATATGTAAATCATGTGGAGGAGTGGCCTATAATTAATGTACAGATAATAAGGACTCAATTCATGCTAACTATGATTTTCTTTGACAGAAATGCTAGAAGGTGTAGTTTTAATAGAGCTTTGGTTGTCTTTGCCAGTGGAGAACAATTAGCTCTTAAACAAATGGGACTTTCGGAATTTATTCTTGTTTTTCTTAAGGTATTTAAAAACAAAAATAACATTTAAAATGAAAGGGAATACAATGGTGTTCTCTATGGGACTTTTAGGAAGAGAAGGGGCTGCCACAAAGTCTTATAGTGACAGAGTGCTCAAATTCCCGCATATTTGGGAACCTGCACATATGTAATACTTATATTGTCTTTCCCTACCCTCTCTTTTTTGTTATTTTTTGTTAACAGAACCCTTATTTCATGTGGAAAGCATCCCACATGATTCAGTTGGGAGTGACACTAAACTCTCCTATCCAAAGCCACATGGTGGGCACGTGACCCAGGTCTAGCTAATCAGAGCTTTAGGGAAGGTACTCTGTCTGTGGTAGCTGCCAGTATTTGGTTGTTAGCCACTGGTGACCCAGCAATGTGAAGAGAGTCATGGGACAGAGAGAGGTGATCTGATGGAATCAATTCTGAGACCTTGGATCCTACTTTTACTTGTGAAAATGTATCCCTGGACTTTTGTGACATGGCCTTCAAAGACACTCAAATATTATTATTTTTTTTTAATTTTTTTCTTTATTGATTAAGGTATTA
>NW_005368148.1:1205024-1218746 GCF_000412655.1 Myotis brandtii | reverse complement strand
AAATCTTAGCTATGGTGAATTGTGCTGCTATGAACATAGGGGTGCATATATCCCTTTTGATTGGTGTTTCTAGTTTCTTGGGATATATTCCTAGAAGTGGGATCACTGGGGCAAATGGAAGTTCCATTTTTTAGTTTTTTGAGGAAACTCCATACTGTTCTCTTTTTACTAATGCTATTTTGAATATGGTTTTTGTTACTTTCAACTGAGAGGGTTCCAGTGCTTATACGCAACTCTTTCTGTGTTATCTCTTAGGGGCTTTGGGAAAGTCCACATTCTGCTTCCATGAGAATGGGATTCATTTTGAACCACTCTCCCCATCAATAGAAAAAAAAAAAAAAGCTAAGAGGCATCTAAGTATGTTTTCACCAAGTCCAATTACTTAGCTTATGTATTAGAGAATCAGGTTCAACAGAGAAGACTAGGCAACAAACAAACAAACACCAAGAAGCAGATTTTAATGGCAGCATCTTCAAGGAATATGCAAATAAACAACTTTGAACCTAGCAAGAGAAATGAGAAATAAAGGATAGAGTAGTTCTCAACTCTGCACCACACACCACCCCATCTGCACATCTCCTTTACAAGAAGTAATCCTCCTCCAGTTGTCTGTGTTAGGCCATGAAGGGGCAGGAGGGTGGGCTTGGTGACAAAAAACTCCTTAGAATGTCATTTAAGACTCTTTCCTATGGGAATATAGTTAGAAAGTTTTCCTCTGCCATAGCTTTAATATCCACCCCCCACACTAGAAGCATTTTACTCTGCATCCATCCATAGACTACAGATGAAATTAAGGCCCTTTATCCCTATCATGCCACTTCCTATACAACTGCGTGCTTCATGCTTGCTTTCCAAGTTTTGTTGTTTCTCAGACTTCCTTATGTGCTCATATATCCAGAGGAGATGGATGATTGAAGTTTGGCTATAATTATCACTTCTAGGCAGCCCACTGTGGCAAGAGCCATACGTGGTATGCAAGGTCTTATTATCTAAAATTATATTTTAAACTCATGTTAAATCCCACTGTATGCATTGACTTTTCCCAGTTCTCCAAGTTTATAACAATATCGTCACTTTCCTGAACTACTGCAGGCTCTGGTTGTAAATAAACTTATGGTAGTCTCTAATTTATTGTGTATACGACTTTCCAACCTAAATATGGGGTCCTTGAGGAGAAGTATGACTGATTTCTACTCAATTCATTTTTCCTGCAACACCTCACATTGCTCTGAGTTAAGTATGTATGTGTGGAGGGTCTTGCCAATAGTCTTGCATTTAATGCTCACAGTTTCTCCTGCATGTGTTTAAGCTTTGCATAATAGCACAAGCAAATGTACTATTTACAGTTTCAGACCAGGCTAAACTCTCCTCAGTAGTCACATAACTAATAGTGCTAATTAGTAATATGGGGGGGTGGGGAAGGACAGTATTTAACAAAATCACTTTTGTTAAAAAGTGGTGCAGCGATTAAATTTAGATGAGTGGGTAGCTGCTAAATTACTCAGGTAAATAGCCTGGTTCTCAATCTTGTGGAGAGGAAAAAAGTGTAGGGGGTCGAGATAGAGAAAGGAGGTGAGAAGGTTATACAGGGATACTTCAAGAGTAAAAGTAAATTAAATTTTTTGAAAAAAAAGGAAACAAAAGCAAAAGGATCAGACAAAAGGGAAATTAGTGTGTGCAGAAATACGCATGTATTATTTTCCTGTGTGTCCGTGTACAAACACATGAGAGAAACGCAAGGAAATCTGTTTCTTCTTACAGTTGACTCTTCTGTGTGTAGTGGGATTTTCTGGCTCCATCTGAGCTAAATATTATGGCAAATAGCAGAACACAGTAGTTATTGCACATGATTGTGAGCTGGGTGGGCAGGAATTTCTCATTTTATAAATCATTTCAGCTTGCTGCTCTAATCCCATAGCACTGAGAGACTAAAGAAAGCGCAAGAGAAAAAAGCATGCTTTTCATTTTTGCTTCTTCTTCCACCCTTCCCACTTTTGATAGCTCTTTAGTGTTAATGATTGGGTTTTCTTTTTTTTTTAAAGATATTTCAAAATATCTTTATTGCTCTGCTTTGGAAGCAAGTTATGTTTTCCTAATTTATGTTCTTCCTTGCCAGGGAAATTTAATTTAGTACCAAAGCAAAGGAGTATACTGCTTCCTTCCTTTATTTCTGCTTATTTATAGCACAGTCTCTATCGATGAAATAATGCTATATTATTTCCTTGCTGATTGCTTAATGTTCATAGTTCAAATTTCCAGCCAAGGTCCTGAAGTGGTTTAGCCCTTACTTAAGATTTCTTGCTAAAGACATTCTATTACAGCTTTGCAAATAAGTACCTCCCTGGCCTCAAGTTGCTCTAAAGGTAATTTAGTAATTTAAATAAACACCCTCTGCCAATCTGCTTCCTCCCTCCTAGGAGACTGGGGAAGCAGTTTCCTTCATATTTCAGGTTTCTCCCCATTTCCCTTAAATGACCCTTCACCCTTCAACCAAGAGGTTACCTTAGGTAAGTCATCTGTAATATGTCTCCAGGGCAAACTTGAAATGGGACCAAATAAAACAAGTCCAAATATTTGCTTAACAGCTAGTGTCAGTGAGTATAGTTTTATAATTTGCTTAACTGCTGCAGTAAGAAATTTAAATTAATCTTGAGACTATATAGTTATGATTAATCAATATCTGGACCTAGCATACCCTGTCTAAAGAGCTAGGAACTCCACTCAATGCCAACTTCACCTTCTCTGCCTGACTCTCACATAGTTTTAAAAAATGTTTCCCTTCAGTTCTTCCTCTATGCTAATCCTGCCTTCTCACGTAGCATTCTAATAAGTTCCTCACGTTTGTTCCTGATCTCATATTTAGAAATAGTTAACTAAAATAATATTCAAATTTCAAATAAAGAATCTTTAACCTTCCAATTTGCCATGGTAACAACTAAGATGAAAAGAATTGCAGCTGGATTCTGATAACAGGCATATAGCTCTTTGTGTTAAATGAGCTTTTGTTGGTTTTAGTCAATAGGTTTCTGGTTGGATTTCCATAAATATTATGAGTATTGTTTGCTCTTAATTTCTTTTGAAACAGTGTAAACCACACTAGACAGTTAACCACTGTGATTTGATTTCAAATAAGTTTTAAAAAATTATATGAAAATGATTTTTACTATATTGACTGAGTTTAGTGTGATTTTTCCAATATATTGTGATTTTTTTTTTTTAAAAAAAAAGGTGTGAAAATTGAAGCAATATAAAGAGCTCATCCATACTTCAGAACTAGGAGGCACAGGAATGTTGAGTCAAGTGGAGAGTTAAATTTCTGAAATACTTCATTTTCCTCAGGGTAAATAGCATGTGTAAGCATGGACTTACATAATTAGAGGTAAAAATTCTTGATTTAATTAATACAATTCAAGAGAAAACTAAAACACACACACACACACACACACACACACAAACTCAGGTGAACATAGGGCTGCTCATTTGGGGTTTCCTTTGCTACTTTCATCGGCTCTGGTCAATTTGTATGTGTATATATTTGTGTAAGTGCATCAGGTGCATCCAGTGGTGTTAGGGAGAAGGTGAAATATGATAGGAAATCAAGCTACCAACTGTCCAATTTAAAAGCCAGAGCAAATGCTCTGCAGTTATTTTGAGACAATAGTGCTCTACAAAATTTTTCAGTCCCGGGAACTTTGACATTCTCTTTACTGAGGACGTTGGGGAAGGGAGGCGCAGAATTGCTACGTGTTCCTACGTGGTTTTGAGCCCTGTGATTTTGATCTTCTCCAGTCTCTAGCTCAGCTTCATGGAATCACAATGAAAGAAAATTATATATTGAAGTATTTCGCTTTGATGACATTATAATTAGACTGCAAGTTCTTTGAAATGAATGAGGATTAATTCCCCCTAATAAGAGTAGTTGTAGTAGTACAGTTGTAATAATGGTGATAGTTCTCATTATGATTAATGGTAGTAGCTAACATTTAATGAGCACTTATTATGTGCCAAACATCATGCAAAGAGCTTTAGATAAAAATAATTTTAATTTTAAAAAATATTTTAAATTGATTTTAGAGAGAGGGGTAGTGAGATAGAAACATCACTGAGAGAAACATTGGTTGACTGCCTCCTGCAGGTCCCCTACAGGGACCAAGCTTGCAACCAGGACATGTGCCCTGATTGGGAATTGAACCGGTGACCTCTTGGTTCATGGGTTGACGTTCAATCACTGAACCACACGAGCTGGGCATAAGCCATTTCATTTCAATTCTATATGAAAAGTTATGTTTTATTCCCTTTTTTCACACATTAGGAAACTGAAACAGAGAGTTGGTAGTTATAGTCATGGAAGTTGTACTTACAATGGTAAAAGTAGTTGTGGTAACTAAAATGTTTTTCTCTCCATGCAGATCAAGTATTATTTAATCCTTATAAAAATACCATGAGCTAGGCATCACCTTTTCATCTATTTCTGTATGCTGGGGATTATAAACTATATATTATTTGCGTATTACTTGTTATTTTTGGAAAAATAACACTACGTTAAATTTATTTATCATTTATAGAACTTGTTCAAAATTTAGAATTATTCAAATTTAAAATTACTTGCGTGTCTTTAAGCCGAGGAATAAAGTACTGTTAATGCCACTTTACAAGAAATAAAAACTAAGCCTTAGTGATAATAAAAACATGCCCAAATTCACACACTGACTTAGTAGCAAAGCTGGGCTATAAACCCAGGTCTGCCGGGTATGGAATCTGCATACATGGAGATTTGGTGGAGTTGTCAGAGAGATGGCCTCCTATTGACATTGTCTCTTTCTAATGCAAATCATCATCCAAAATTTTTAAGAAACAAAGTCAGAGGCTCTGTCGCCTCAATTTAAAAATTGTAAATCAAATGGATATCCAAAATTAAATCAAGAGTGAATTGTAGGCAGCCTTGGTGACCAATCATTGCAGAATGTGAACACACATTCTCTTAGCAGCGAGATTAGCTGAATTATTGACCCAACTCTCTAATTCCCCTTGCCTGTAAAAGTCAACAATTAACTGGATGTCTTGGCCCTTTGCCTAATTGGGCAATGATCTTTCTAGGACATGATATGCATATTGTGAGAGTTATTTCTTTTCAAATATGTAATGCTACAAACAAAGACAGCTTGAGAAGCTAAATAATAGTGTTTGGGTGTAGTTTTAACCATGCCTTACCACTTTGTTATATGACCCAGTTCCCTGGATAACATTTTCTCAGGCAGTTATTTCCTGTGCACTTCCTGAGGTTTCCACAACTAGCGATTTTTAAAGAGAATGGTAGTTAAAATAATAGAGCTTTTAAGGAATCTGAAGTGATTAGGATTGTGGCCAATGGGCGTATTTCCTGCTATCTGTAAGCATATAGAAGGCAGAATTCTTTCCTAATTATTGCAAAAACAAACATCCTTACTCCCCCCCCCCCCCCCTCGCAGATTGATAAGAGAGAAACTGAGCAGAACATAGTGTTCCAGGAACAACTGGATGTCTTTGTGCTATAAGAGAAACAGGAAACCAACCAAAAAAAAAAACAATCTTAATTTCCTCATGCAAATTGAGAGAGTCAGGAGAAACATATTTAGATATGCTATGCAATCAAAGGTTTACTATAACATAAGGAAGAGGCCTGCATGTGATCAAAACTTCTGAACATTCTCTTACAACGATATTTGGAACCAGTATTATTTATTTTCCTGTAGATCTTGAATGGAAAAGTGTAAGTCTTTAGAAGAGAGCTGGTTTATAATGAAGAACAGTTCTGAACATGCAAAAGATAAAACCGCTCTACATTTCAAATTAACAGAGCTTAAGTTTTGTGCCTAAATGGACAATGAGATTTTATCCAAGTGAACATGAAAACATTTACTGTATCTTTATGTTTTGGGGAATGTTCAAGATGGCAACCTCTCCTTTCTCAGCAACTTCGACCTTTCTTACCTATAAAAAATGCCATCTTTCTTAATAAAAATTAGATTCAGTTCATCAAGATTATTATCACTATGCTGCTCTGATCTGTCTCCTGATCCATGTCCCCCTGTAGAATCTCTTGCTGATTACCTCGGCTACCCCTGAGCCAGGTCCATGGGATTTAAAAAAATTAATATGTATTTTTATTAATTTCAGAGAGAAAGGAAGTGGGAGAGAAACTCAATGATGAGAGAATCATCTATTGGTCAGTTGTTTCCTGCATGCCTCCCACTGGGGATCAAGCCCACAACCTGAGCATGTGCCCTGACCAGGAATTAAACCATGACCTCCTGGTTCATAGGTCAATGCTCAACCACTGAACCACACTGGCTGGGTAGGTCCATGGGACTTTGGTGGTGCCTCCTTAAGCATGGTGCTGAGATGGTGGACTGCTACTGAGACAAGGTTTGGATATGCATAAAGAGTGTCAGCAACATAATCAGTCTTATGAAATGTAAAAGCTCTAGGTAGAATCTATCTATATAATAGAAGAATATGCAAATTAGCTGGGATGCCATAATGTCACGACCAAATAGCAGGGACCTGAGGCTGCATGGCGCCTGGCTGGGGCAAGGAACCTCAGGCCGCACCCCCTGCCCCGGCACCGGGCCGGTAGACCTCAGGCCATGCCCCATGCCTGGCAGGGCTTGACAGGAGACCTCAAGTCATGTCCTCTGTCCCAGAGCCAGGCCAGGAGACCTCAGGACATGCTCCCCCACCCCAGCGCCAGGCCAGAGGACCTCAGGTTGCACCCCAGCCCAACAGGGCTTGATGGGGGACCTCAGGCCGCGCCCCTTGCCTGGCTGGGCTTGACTGGGTATCTCAGGCTGTTCTCCCACCCCCGCCCCAGTGCCAGGCTGGGGGACCTCAGACTGCACCCCTCACCTGATGGGGCTTGACAAGGGACCTCAGGCCACGCCCCCCACCCGGCACCAGGCTGGGGGACCTGAGGCTGCACCCCCCGCTTGGAGGGGCTTGATGGGAGTGGGGCCGGCTGAGTCTGGGTCTCACCCAATGGGGGTGGAGCCGGCTGGGTCTAGGTCTCCTGTATTTTCGAAGCGCGTGCAGGTGATGAGCGGGGACTTGACTCTAGGTCCCGCAGTGCGCCCCAGACTCTGACAGAAGGGAGATTTTCATATATATTTAACTAATTTTCTTTCATCTCTGACACTTCTATTATAGAGAAAGGGCTAATAGCAATATTAAAATATTTCCTCTAATTAATTCCCTTTTAATGTGCACAAATTTTGTGCACTGGGCTACTAGTTCTAGAGATAAAATTCAAACCCGGTATAGTGGAGATTTTGTTTTCTGGACACCCAGGACCTGTGCTCTGTTCTTTTGGTGATTACATATCCCAATTACCCTATGAGGAACCACTGTAGTTCCTCTGTCAGCACAAGTGGTTTGGGGAAGACTTACACCAGCTGAGAATCTGGTGCTGGAATACATGATACTGGCTTATAGCAATCTGTTGTTTGTCATGTGTATCTTTCCAATGATTGGCACAGTGTCTGGCACATATTACACATTCAGGATTACTCTGCTGATTTTAAGTAGACAGCAAGATGCATATTCTGTTCCAATAACATTCTTGTGAGGAAAAATAGAAAGCAGAAGCAACATTAGCTTATTAAGAAAAGTTAGAAAAAGTAGCATCGTAAGTTACTTTTATATGTGCAATCTTGAGTCCTGCTTATCTTACACGGAGGCAGAGAAGCAACTCTATATTTGTTTCTCTCTTCACGTCGGTGAGTCTAGTCTTTTCTCTGCTTAACTTGTTACAATTAGGCCATCCTGGCCCTGATCCATCTCTTACTTTCCTTTGCTAAGCAGCAGCATGTTCCTGGCCTCTGTTAGTATGTGGAGCCACAGTGCTTCTCACAGGTCAGTTTTTCTGAGGCATATTTAGGAAAATGCTGCTCCAAATTATTTATGAACAGATAAAAATGTGATCAGTCACAAGAAATATTTCAATGTTGTTAGTCTTGTAAAGCCAATAAAAGTCTTCCATGAATCTTAAATTGACTTCTGGAAAAATAAATTCCCCGGATGTGGGAATCCTTTCTCTGTACAGTGTTTAACTAGAAAAAAAATATATACAGAGCAAGGTAATGGTTTATTGAATGTTTTCTAGTTTTATGCTTATTAATTTTAGGACTTAAAATAAATGTGGCTGCCATTTCCACCTTAATATGTTAATGCTTGACACTAGGACAAATAAACTGAACAACAAGTCAATAAATAATAAAGTATATTGGTGGCCTTTAGTTATTCATGGGACTGATCACAGAAATTTTAAAAGAATAGTTGAACAAAAATAATTGTAAAATACCTTGTAATTTTTGTTTATTATAAACAATTTTTATAAAAGATAAGCTACTTTGATAAGTTACTGATATAGCCATTTAGTTTATTGATTTGTAACAGGTAAGAAATAATATAAAAATGTGAATGTCATATTTTGAAAGGAAGTTGTATAAAGAAGCAAGAAATATTATATTTTATCTCATTTCACTGAAAGTAGTACTTGATACAAGGTGAGAGCCACAAAATGGCGGGACGTGGATTATTAATTCTATCATTGCATAAATTCTCAAGTTCTTGCAGGTGAGTCAAAAACTGTAAGAATTTAAAATCACATCATTAAATAAACTATCTAGTTGTTCATGTGCATTCAATAATTACCAACACAAATTAGTTTGTAATTTGGGTTTCAACTTTTACTCCAATGAGGTAGATTTTGATACACTATTGGTCATAGAGTAGTGATCCCAAGTTTTCTTTCTCTAAGTTTCCAATATTTATGTGTCTTCTTCATCTCTATTTTATGTTGAAAATTTCCTGGCAATTTCATAATAGTAAATTCTAAAAATAATTCTACTTTTGATGATGTTTTTAGCACAAGGGCTTATCTACTCATTTTAGGAATACCCCTTCTTTGCAATCTTAATCTGCCCAGGTTCTAGAAAAATCTATGCTGATTAGAGAATATATTACTTCCTACTCTCACTAAGATTAATACAGGTTAATAGAAAGAAGCTCCAAGTATAACAATAAAACATCAATAAAGTTCGTAGCCCATATATTAATTTATAGTACTTGAGGAAATTTCTTTTATCTGCCTCCTCTACGCTGTGGCTTCATCAGTCATTCTCACGTTACATATTTGTTTTCTTTGTGTTTTCATTCATGTTCACTGAATTATCACAGGCCATATCCTGGCACACAGCATTCTGTCTTAGAACAAAAGGGTCCTCCTTTATCTCTTGCTTTCTTGAGCAATCAAAAGATATACCTCTAGAGCTTATTGAAAATCACAAGTGTCCAATAAAGACACTCCTGTCTCTTGTACTTGACCTTCAGAATTCCCCTCCACTTATTTCAGTTCATATGTGCAACTAGAAATCTAGAATAGCCATTCCTAGCCCAAGAATGCTAGAGAAAATACTGGCACTTTTTCTAAGAAGCTTACCTGGAGCCTTGTAAGGATTCAATTGAAAACTTTGGGCAAGTATTTATATCATTATGGCAGCGACAGCAGATAAATGAGTCATTACTTGGCTTATATCTTACTAGAGGCCCGGTGTATGAATTTGTGCACGGGTGGGGTCCCTTGGTGTGGCCTGCGGGGATCAGGCCAAAACCCATCCCCACAGTCCAATACCACCTGCCGCTCCTGCTTGCCATTCCCACTCATCCCGGCCCCACTGCGCCTACCACGAGCTTGAGCCCAGTCAGTTCCAATTGGGAGAGGCTTGCGCAGCCACAGAGGCCCTCGCCAGCCATGAGCCCTGTGTCTGGTACCCGCCCGAGGTGGTTGAGGGGATTGGGATGCGATCAGCCCTCTGGGCAGGCAGTGGGACACCCTTGTTGCCTGGGTTCCGGATCTTTCCCGCTGACATTCACGCCGGTTGTCAGGAGCCACCTGGTGGCCAGTTTTATATCGTTTCTTCCTTATGGAGTGTCCAGGGAGGAGAAGCATCCAAGGTGTCCAAGGCTGACTTCCAGGAGACCCGTGGCGCTGACAGGATCGTGCCGGTGGTGCTGGTCTGTCAGTGCTTGGCCCGTTCTCCAGACATTAGACTCACATTGGACCTGCAGGGAGTGAGTGGCTGTTGGCTGGCTGCTGGGCCGCTGGGACAGCTTGGTCAGCTGAGTGGTGCTCCCACTATGGGAGTGCACTGACCACCAGGGGGAAACTCCTGCATTGATCATTTGCCCCCTGGTGGTCAGTGTGTATCATAGCGACTGGTTGACTGGTCGTTCGGTTGTTTGGTCACTTAGGCTTTTATATATATACTAAAGGCCTGGTGCATGAAATTCGTGCATGGGTGGGGTCTCTAGGCCTGGCTAGCAATCAGGGCCAATTGGGGCCTTCCGGCTGCCGGCCAGGGCGTTCCTTCCGACTACAGGCCAGGGCCTTCCTTCCTGCCGACCTGGGCCTTCCTTCCTGCCAGCTGCCAGCTGCCGGCTGCCAGCTGCTGGCAGGGCCTGCCAGATGGGGGGAGGGGCTGCAGGATGTTTGCCAGATGGGGGGAGGGACCACAGGAGGTTGGCCAGCCACCAGAGGTTGGCTGTGGGAGCACACTGACCACCCAGGGGCAGCTCCTGCATTGAACGTCTGCCTCCTGGTGGTCAGTGTGCATCATAGTGACCGGTCATTCCGGTTGTTCCAGCATTCCAGTTGCTTAGGCTTTTATATATATAGTTATATAGATTTGCAGCAGTCCTAAGGGGCACGCTTTGAGATTCTATTCAGGTGGAACAAATAAAAAAAAACATTATGCTGCTCTGCCTTATAAAATAATAATAAATGCCTTCAGTTAACAAAACCCATTAGAAGTCTGATATTCTTCAACAATATTGTGAGATAGGGCTGTGGTGACTAAACAAATTGAATCAAAAAGAGGAGGCTGTTTTGGGGGAGGGATCTACATTCTTTGGGGTAGATACACAGAAAACCCTAACATTTGTTAATGCTAATCACCTAACATATACCATCATATTTAATCCTTTCATAGATGCTCTGTGACATCTTATCTCTGTGATTTATTATTGTTTCCAATTTGAAGACATAAAAATGAGGCTTAGAGAAGTGGGTGGCTTTCCCCAAGCCTAAAATTAGAAAGAAACTGAACAAGAATAGAAAAATCCAGATCTTATGTGTGATTATGATTTAGTTTAGTAAGAGATTAATAAATTATATTTATAATTATATTTTCTATGTTTCTGTATCTTATATAGTTATAAATCTTGTATAAGTTATATAGTGACTTTTCAAAGCCAAATATTTTCCAGAAATAAATAGGTTAACTCTTATACAACTTAAAAATAAAGTAGATCATGCCCTAGTTTGCTTGGTTTGGTGGATAGGGTGTCAGCCTGCAGACTGAAGGGTTCTGAGTTCAATTCTGGTCAAGGGCATGTACCTCAGTTGCAGGCTAGATCCCCATGCTGTGTGGGAGGCAACCAATTGATGTGTCTCTCTCATATCAATGTTTCTCTCTCTGTCCCTTCTACTTTCTCTAAAAAATCAATGGAAAAATATCCTTGGGTGAGGATTAACAAAAACAAATAAACAAACAAAAAAGTAGGTCATAATTAATATTATTTTTAAATTATTTGCTCCCTCTACTGGTGACTTTTTGAAGTGATATAAGTTCAATTAAACAAAGTTGGCGTAACTACCTAACATACATCAAACCCTTAAAATAGAATTAATATTCAGTTTATTACAAATATATTTTGCAAATTAGTGTAGTGTTACCTTACTTCTCTGTTACCATTGTTACAGAAATTCTTTAAAGTATTTTTTGTTAATTCTATAGGAAAAGCATATTTCTTCTTAATATAGTTAAACATTGTTTATTTAATATCAAAATTAACATTAGTCTTCTTTATATGTGTTTGTATAAAATTTCTTAACAGCTTAGATTTGAGTCAGGTAGACATTTCTAATTCTGCATAATGAGTTTGAGATTCAAAAGATACTGAAATAAGTGTTCAAGTAAATGACGTAGGCTCATAAATGTTTAAAGATTATACACACACACACACACACACACACACACATCAAGGAAGGGAATTCAAATGGATGGTTATTTAAAAAGGACATAAATAGTGGCTGAGACTGAAAATTTAGGAGTTATTCACATTAATAGCTTAATATCCTTTTGTATATAAGGGACACAGAAGAGACATCATAATGTCAGAAAGAATGTATATATCTTCTCTACTGAATGGACTTATCAATGGTCGTGGTACATTGTTCAAGAATGGTTTATAGGTTTACTCTGTGGTGTGTGTGCGTGTGTGTGTGTGTGTGTGTGTGTGTGTCTGTGTGTGTTGGTGGGAGGAAGAAGAATAAATGAAGATAACTGTTGCATTCTTTTTTTTAAATATATATTTTATTGATTTTTTACAGAGAGGAAGGGAGAGGGATAGAGAGTTAGAAACATCGATGAGAGAGAAACATTGATCAGCTGCCTCCTACTGGGGATGTGCCCACAACCAAGGTACATGCCCTTGATCGGAATCAAACCTGGGACCTTTCAGTCCAGAGGCCGACGCTCTATCCACTGAGCCAAACCAGTTACAGTAACTGTTGCATTCTTATTTTGTTTTCTTCTCTAATGGCTGCAGATGTTTAAGAGTGGTGACATATGCCATATTTTTGGTTTATAAAGACCTCTAGTGGAATGAATTAGTATGTAAATATTGGTAACCTGTGGGCAACTCAATGCCTCAGAAACTTTACAAAGTTTCTTTCCTGTGGCTGCTTTTGCTCACAATATAGGAATAGCATGTGTCTTTGTTTTGTGCTGAATATTCATTAGCTATATCATGAAGGCATTTTTGTAAATGCAACCCTATTTCAAGCCTATGTAAGCATATAAATACTAGTTTTATGCCTTTCCCTTTATTGTGGCATATTTTAACAGTATTACAAGTGGGTAAAATGTTATTTACCCTTATATTTTGTAAGCATTTTTCATAAAATTATAGAGAGATGTTTGACACTTATAAACTTTGCTTTTAGTTGTGATAGACTAGCCTATAACAGACCAACCCTCCTGTTGAGAACAACTAGAAATACAGACAAAATATTAAGGAAAAAACATTGGAGAATTACCAAAACAGTGCACATTTCAGAGGACAACCATGTAGACAGGAGAGCTAAAGCATTGCATTCTTTTCTTCTTTTCCATTTGTTTTCATTAATAATAGAAAATTGTAGAAAGAGTTTTAGTTTAGCACCCTTGTGCCTGAGGACTGAATTATGGGAATGTGTTGCAACTGTGACTTTCACCAGGAGTTTTTATTTTTTTTCATAGAAAACTACAATTCTATAGTTACTTTCAACTGTATTATTTGGGGGGTTATTTTAGATTTTAGAGATTAGCAGGGAATATAATTCTTCAAAGTAAATCATAATAAATATTACAGTCACAACAAAGTAGGAAATACAAATAGTTACTATGCATAATACAATAAGTAGCTTTTCTTGATTCTTATTAAAAGCTTACATTTTAGTTAGGTAGATGTGGATTTGAGTCCTGACTGGCTATCCACTTTCTGGCCATTTTACTTTTGGTAAATTAATTATTGACTGGGTAATAATGCGGATTTTGTAATCAAAGAAAACACAATAATTTCAAGAGAAACATCAAACGTGCTTTATTCAAAGTAATGCCCATCGCTAGCTACACATTTCCCCCA
>NW_005368148.1:1203456-1204127 GCF_000412655.1 Myotis brandtii | reverse complement strand
TATGATGTTAACACCTTTAGCAAATTTGACATATGAAGTTTTGAAGCTTGCTGTCAATACAACAAAATAGCATACATATCAAATTGCATATATATCAACATATGTGTAAATCCATCTATTGAAAAAAATCCGCATTATAAACTGGTACACCTAGTAATTATATAGGTTTTATGATGTTTAAATTATCTGATGTGTATAAAATGCCCAGACCAGTGATTGGCACACTGTGCTGCTCAATTACTATTACAATTATTATTAGAGGACAATGTTAACTTCATTAGTAAATTTAAAAAATTTGAATAAAAAATAACCATGATCTACAATATCTCACTAAGCAGGTTAGTAAAGACTTGTTTGTAAATGATAATGCTACCCATGGTGATCAGCTAGGTAGCCATGTGTATGAGACACATGATTCTTCTAAAAAGCAACATAACACTGAAAAATATTGTGCCCTTGGTTGATAATTACACTTGTTATCTATTCTAAAAGAGTGAAACCAAAGGCAGCCAAGAATTTATTAAAAAGAATGTTCACAACATTATTTATATTATAGAAAAATTGGAAACAGACTAAATGTCTAATGAGAAGAATCTATATATATAAAAAGCCAGTGACTGGAATGCTGGACTGACCAGAACGACCAGTCACTATGATGCCCACTGCAGCCG
>NW_005368148.1:1179660-1203428 GCF_000412655.1 Myotis brandtii | reverse complement strand
CCATCCGGCCAACCTCCCATGTCCCCTCCCTCCCACTGCCTGGCCCCGATCGGCCCCCATTGGGGTGGGCTGGCTGGACCCCACCCATGCACAAATTCATGTACCAGGCCTCTAGTGTTTAATAAATGTAAGTATTTCTGTAAAATGAGATAGTATACAGACATTATAATAATATTTGTGAAGATGCTTTTAATGTGGTAGTAGGAAGTTTATTAGATTACTAGAGGCCCAATGCACGAAATTCGTGCAAGGGGCCCGGTTCTCGCAGCCCTGGCCGGCCCTCACAGCTCCAGCCAGCCCCTGCAGCCCTGGCTTCATCAGGAAGGTCGCTGAACGATCCTTCCGCTGTTCGGTCTAATTAGCATATTAGCTCTTTATATAGGATACCCTTTGCTTATGTGGCCTGGGTGGGTTTAACATGTAACCCACATCTAAGTCTATAGGAGTAAAATGTTCCCTTATCTTAGTAATAGTTTTGAGGAAGTGCCTCTGATGTAAGCAGGTGTGATTAGAGTGTACTTTAGCACTTTTGTTAGAAAGGTGTGAACAAAATTTTTCTTTCAAAGAGCTTTGGAAAAGAAACTCTCTCTCTTTGGACACTGTGGTGAGAGGGTGTGAAGTCTGGAACTGATTCTGATGAATTTGGTGAGAGAAGTTAGCATGAGGACAAAGCCACTGAAGAGAGCAAATCTGCAGAAAGTGCAGGTAAGTGGAACCAGACAGAGCCAGTTGAACCTCTGGTTTGTGCTTGAATCCACTTCTTCCTCTCCACTTTTCAGTTCTAGAGCCAATAATTTCCTGGATTTTTTTCAGCCAGTTTAAGTTGGGTTTACTGACTCTTGAAACATAATAAATTCTAAATGACATATGTATGCTATAATACTAAATGGGGAAAGAGGATGAATCAAAATTGAAATACACAATATGTTCCCTATCATGGAATATACATATTCATGGAAAATATGTAAAAATATCTCTAGTTGATGATCAAGTATTATTTATTCTTTTAGATTTATATGCATTTTTCAAGCTTTTATAATGGGCACATATTAGCTTCATTAACCATCAAAACTGTTTATTTTTTTCAAGTTCTATCTTGGGAGGCCAGTTGGGCAAGTCATTTACAATAAACTCTGTTTCCTTCTGTAGCAGCATAATTTGTACATAGATAAGCAAATAACTCCACTCTGGTCACAAAACAAAACGCATTTAAAATGACGATTCTGAGAGCTAATTTCCCCTTTTCTTTTTTCCACTTTAATACCTATTTACAAGATTTGAGGGACATGAATGCCCCTTTTAATTGTGCACCCAGCCATAGTTGGGCCCATCAGCCCACATATCCCAGCCGGCCCAGTTCTGCCAGTCTTCACTGTAAGCCCCATTCCTGGTCCTGAATCAAAGTTAATATTTGGAGTAGCTTTTCAATATGTATATTCAAAGGTTGTATTGTAACTAATTAACTGTTAAACATTCTGATATATTGCTTAAGCCTTTTTTCACACAGAGAAACTAAATCTACAATTCTAAATGCAGAAACAAAACCCAAGCACCCACTCCTATTTACATGTTAAATTTTCAAATAATAGCATTGATCATCTTTGTTAAATTCTTATTTGTCTGTGTCTGATAGGAGTCATTTTCATGCCTATATATTTTCCCTTTTCCATTAAAAGATTTTTTAAAAAGAATTTTATATTTAAAAATAGCTTTAAAGAAAGGTGTTTGGTTGACTAGAAAAGCATATTACCAAAGGGCAGGAAAGAAAAACTAAAAGCAGCCCGCAAAAGTGGCATAACCCCTGAGACTGCAGTGAGTGTGTGAAGAGTGATTTAAGTCCCCTTTCTCAGTGTGAGATAACAGGATGGAAAATGTGAATGGACTGGCAGTATGCTGCTCAGGCACACATCGAAGGGGGTCCTATGCCTTCGAAAGTCTAGGTCAAGCTCCCAAGCACGGAAACCACAGGGAGTTAATGATAATTGAGATCATATGTTTCTTATCAAAGCTTCCTCAAGAAAAGCAGCTTAAGGGAAAATTCATAAATATGTGTCTTGACCACAGTCTACCAATCCCCTTCCGCATTGGAGCCTTCAGCTAATTTGTTGACTTAATTACCCAAGGCACAGGAAGGTTACACAGAGTGATAATCTGATTTTCTCTGATTGCTGATCACTGCAGAAAGTGGCCCATAGGATGCAAAATAAAGCTAGAACCTTAGGCAATGTAAAATGCAGAGGTGAGGCAATTATCCAGATAATCCAGGCAAAGTTGACTGTTTACAGTAATCAAATTATCTGGATAAGTACTCAACCTACACTGTCTACCAGAACAGTGGCTTTAATCATATCATTTGGTCTGGTTATTCCTTATATCTAAATTTAGTGTGAACTACTAATATTTAATACTCAAAATCATAAGGAAAACACTATTATAAGATTCTATAAAAAAACTTCATCCTACATGATAGGGATAACAAACAACACTTTGTCTGAGTAAAGAATGAGTTCTTATCTTTAAGTAATTAGACACCATGAGACCACAGAAAGAAAATATATGGGCAGATATAAATTTACTGTGGATGGCTCTAATATGAAGGCCTGTATAAAAAATGAGGTAAGGAAAGGAGGCTGTATGGTGAAGGAGAGTTTATCTCACACTGCCTTCATTAGAAATCTTTATCCTGTTGATTTCTGATTGTTAAGAGGCACTAAAAAGAAAATATCTTTAAATGGAAGGAAGACTCCGTTAACTCATTTTTTTGTTTATTTTAGAAATTTTAGAAAATATGGAAAATTATAAAGGAGAAAACCCAAAGCACCACTCTTAATGTTTTTGTGTATGTTTTCCCACACTTTGTAATAATATATGGTGCTATTTGAGGCTTTAGATCAAACCAGGCATGATTTTTCAATTATGGAGGCCAACAAAAATGTTGGAATTATACTATACATACTGTTTTGGAACATGCCTTTCTCATTAGATAACATTTTGGGTGTCTTTCTATGTCAATGACTATGTGGATACAGAATGATTTTTAATTCTCTTACATGAAAACAACATAAATCCAACCTCTATTTTTGGACTCAGTTGTTTCCAATTTTCTTATAAAGTGCTCAGTGTTGTCTATCCTTACAAGTGCATCTTTATATATTTTTTTTCTTAAATTTCTAGAAATAGAATTTCTGGCTCAAAATATGCACATTTTTATGGCCTTTGATATGCATTGGTCAACTGAATAACATACATTTTTATGACTTTTCAAAGGCACGAGCTTGGTATAAGACTGCCTTATACCAAGAGTGGTTCTATATAGCCTGTTATTCCTAAACAACATGTTTACTTAAAATTATTTTTTATTTCGCAATTTGATAGGATAAAAAGTCAAATTTTTGCTATTTTTCTTTGTATTTTAAAAAATAAATATTATTTTATGGTTATTTTTCATTTTACTTTGTTAATTGCCTATTTACATCATTACATCATTTTTCTTTTGGGATATTTTTAAATTTCTTTTTTATATTTAAGACCTCATTATCATAGTAAGAATATCAAACCTCTAACACTATTTTGCAAATAATTTTTCATTTGCCTTATAATATTTTAATTATATGTTTTCAGTATAGAAGCTTCCCAAATTATGTGATCAGTTTTTATGAACTTTTTTCTTTATTGTATCTGCCTTTGATCTTTTGCTTAAAAAGTGTTTCATTTCCAGAAAAATAACTACAATTTATTCTAGCCCATTTTTTCATTATTTTAAAATTTAAATATTTAGTCCTAGCTGGTTTTTCTCAGTGGATAGAGTATTGGCTTATAGACCAAAGGGATCTATGTTTGATTCTGGTCAAGGGCATATACTCAGTTGAAGGCTCCTCCCCGGCCTGGGCCCTGGTCAAGGTTCATGCAGGAAGCAACTAATCGATGTGTTTCTCTCACATCAATGTTTTCCTCTGTCTTTCCCTCTCTCTTCCACTCTCCCCAAAAATCAATGGGAAAATATCCTCTGGTGAGGATTAATAAAAAAACAAATAAAAAAATTAAATATGTGATCCACTAGGAACAAAACTATCATCAAGAAAATAAATTTATAGTTAGTGTATTTTGATTATATTTTTACAGGAGAATCGCTCGTGGGAGTGAGGTTCTTGTGATATCTTTAGAAAATTAATTTTCTAAGATTCACATGGGAGAATGAGATGTAGTAAAAGGCCCTATTTGCATGGAGTTACATTCCTGGGGTTGCAAAGTCCCATGCCCCTTAAATCAGTCCTGAGAGAAGTGTAGCTGGGGCTCCAGTAGAGCCAAAAGCAAGGCCAGTGTCCAGGGCTTCCGTTCCACGCTGCAGCTGGGTCCGGCAGAGCATCCGTTAATTAAAGTCCATTAGTCCATTGTGTGCGTCCCACATGGCTGTGAGCCACATGGGCACAGGGGAGTGTGCCCTTTGCAACAGGAGTCACAGGAGCATAAGCAAGCAAGAGAGGCAAGAGCCAAGAGCAAACAGAGTGGAAAAAAAAAAAAAAAAGAAACACAAGAGAGTGTCTTCCTTTGTTCAGAAGTTTAAATATTCAGGTTTCGTGCCTTTGCAGTGGCCACTCTTATTGTGGCCCACTGACCCACTCCAGGTGTGACTGACAGACAAGTAAGCACCTTCCCACAACATTCAGACCTCACTGGGCAATGGTCTGTTGTCCAGTTCCTTCCCCCACCAATCAGCAGGGAACAGACGTGGAGTGTTCAATTAGCAAAGCTGTATAAATGGCATGCCTATTTTATCTAGTCTTCCCTTTACTCCTTCCCTGTTAAATGATAACCAGCTTATTACAATGGTATCAATATCAGTTGTGATTTTCCTATCTTGGTTCTTCCAAAATTTATCATTTGATACATATAAGATACCCCCAGGCACACAGGACATTGAAACTGCCTTGAGGACCTCAGGGTTTTTAGCTCAAGGAATGAAATTCCGAACACCTAGAATAAAAGAAGACCATAAAAAAGTTCAGAGACCAAAGATCAAATTGTGTGGAAAGAAATGGGAATTAAATATTTTATTAATATGGTATGTTAGAAGACAATGAAACAAAGTGTTCTTAATTCTGAGATAAAATAATTTCAACCTAGAGTTTTTACTCAAACTAACATTCATTCAAGTATGAGCACAGAACAGACTTTTTTTTACATACAAAGAGAAACTTAGTAACTTATATTTCATGGACATCTTCATGGGACGTTATATGAAATGTTTCAGTGAAATGAGAGCAAACAGTTGCAATTCAGTCATATCCAGTTGCTCAGTCGATAGAGCATCAGCTTGTAGATTGAAGGGTCCATGGTTTGATTCCGGTCAAGGGCACATGCCCAGGTTGTGGGCTCGATCCCCAGTAGGGGACATGCAGGAAGCCGCCAATCAATAATTCTCTCTCATCATAGATGTTTCTATCTCTCTCTCCCTCTCCCTTCCTCTCTGAAATAAAACAAGCAAACAAACAAACAACAACAACAACAAAAAACATGTTGCAATTCATTTTGATCCACCAAAGAGGCAAAAGTTTCAACCTGAGAAAGCAGTAAGATCAGTATAACAACTGAGCATCAGGACAAGGGCAACCAATTCACTGGAGCAGCGGGAGGTAGGGTTGGGAGGATTCTTCTGTAAGGAAAAAAAGGTACACAAAGGACGAATATAATAAACTAGAAGTCCAATGCATGAATTCGTGCATAGGTGGGGTCTGGCCTGCCCACCCCAGTGGGGAACCATGGGGCCGGGCAGGTGGGGGGAGAGGCCGTGGGCAGTTGACTGGCCCCACCCTCAATCCGGGATCAGGCTGGTTGGCTGCCGCAGTGCATGTCATAGCCACGGGTTGAACTGGTCGTCCCGCTGTTCTGCTCGCTGGGCTTTTATATATATAGATGATAGGATAGAGAATTGGAAGCAGAAATAGTTTACAATAAAGGTGAGTATGGCAAGAAATTAAATAAAGGATATTAGAAACTTTAAGAAAACTAAATTGTTTTGACAAAAAAAATAAACTCAAATGAGATATAATTTTAAGTCATTGGTGAGGTATAAGTAAGAAAAGTTTATTTAACACTAATGCTAGGAACAATCTCCTTTGATTTGCTCAATGTTTGTGGCAAAGGACCTATAAATATGCAAATATAATGCTAGCACATTACTTGGCCCAACTTATATTATTTACATAGTCATAGTAATGTAAATCCTACAATTGATCTCCAATTTTTAGAGCCAATTTAAGATACAAACTAACCATGCAGATAAAGTAAAGGGCTAATGGGACTTAATTGAGGAGTTGGACAAAGGAATGGCAATGCTATCATACCTGTAGCAGATAACTCCTCTGAATTATAACTGAGAAAATGATTGCCCAGAATTAAGATGTTTCTTAGCATGTGCTCATCACTTCCCCTTACCTCTTTTCCAGCTGCCAGAAACCTGAACTTATAATCAAATTAAATAAAGGAAAAGAAAGGTAAAGTGTTTTGCTGTAGGTTATCAACAATGAATCACAGAGCTAAAAGAAAATTACATGGTATTATGACACAAAATCTCCACTAAGTATATAAATCTGAATATTCTATTACATCCTCTACTCCAAAAATAATTTAGCAATCTAAAACATTGATTTACCATGTTAATTGACTTTTGAATAAATCAAGGTATTTACTAAAGAGATTCCTTTATTACTGGACAGTGGTTTATAGATTGAGACATTCATGCTATTGGAAATTATTTTATGATAAGATCTTTAAAAAATATTTTTTAAAAGCAAATTATATTTCCAGGTGTTCTCAGGTCAAAAATTTCTATTGTGATTTTGATTATAATTAAAAACTAACATACACATCCAAGACAATCTTGAAAGAAGAACAAATTTGGAGGATTTACACCTCTCAATTTCAAAAGGTCCTTAAAGCTACAGTAATTAAAACTGTGTTACCAGAAAAAGGATAGATATACAGATCAATGGAATAGAATTGAGAGACATAAACCCATATCTATTCAATTGATTTACAAAAAGGGAGCCATAACCATTTTGTGGGGAAAAAATAGTATTTTCATCAAATGGTGCTAAGATAACTGGATATCCACATGTGAAAGAGTTGAATTGAATTCTTACCTCATACCACATTTAAAAATTAAGGAATAAAGACCTAAATGTTAGAACTAAAGCTATAAAACTCTTAGAAGAATTCGTAAGGGCAAATCTTTGGAATCAAGGACTAGGAAGTGGTTTCTTATAAGAAACACCAAAAGTACAAGCAACTAAAGAAAAAATAGATAAACTGGCTAACAAGCTCAATAAAGTGAAAAGACAACCTACTGAATGGGAGAAAATATTTGCATTCATATATCTGATAGTGGCTTAATATCTAGACTATATAAAGAACTCTTGCCACTCAACAATGAAGATAAATAACCCAATTAAAAAATGGGCAAATAACTTTAATAGATATTTTTTTCAAAAAAGATATGCAAATAGTCAACAAGCACATAAAACGTTTCAGTGTCATTTGTCATTAGGGAAATACAGATCAAAATAATGAGATACCACTTTACATCTATTAGGATGACTATAATCAAATCACAAGCGCCATATGTATGCTTAGTGTGCTTTTGGCTGTTGATGTGGAAAAATTGGAATCCTCTTACATTACTGGGGGGAATATAAAATAGTGCAGCCTCTTTGAAAAACAGTCCAGCAGTTCCTCAAAAAGTGAAGCAGAAAGTTACCGTATGACTCACCAATCTCACTCCTAGATATACTACCCAAGAGAGCCAAAAACATATGTTCAGACAAAAATTTGTGTATGAATTTTCATGGAAGCATTATTCAAAATAGCCAAAAAGCAGAATCAACCCAAATGTCCATTAGTGATGAGTGGATACACACAATGCAACCTATCCATACACTGGAATATTATGGAGCCATAAAAAGAATGAAGTATGATACATTCTATAATGGATACATCTTAAATGCTAGGTGAAAGAAGCCAGTCACAAAAGGCCACATATTAAATGATGGCATTTATATGAAATGCCCAGGTTGAATTGTATATAAACTGCTGAATTGTATATAATTTAAGAAGGTGAATTTTGTGCAATGTGAATTATATCTAAAACATACGCACTAAATACATAGGTATTAGGAAAGAATTGGCGGCATCTATTACTTGGTGGTCATTTTATTCTTCCAACCATCTTGAAGAAATAATTACAGGAGATTCAGGTAAATCAAGGTTTACATTAAATTTTGTTCAATTTAATCTCATTTTCTTTTTGTGTGTGATTTTTCCTGTTACCATACCCTTTACCTTTTCTTTCAAAACTATAGCATTGTTTTCTTTCTATAGTTAAATGTAATTTGAGAATTAAAAAAAAATCACATTAGCTTTAACTGCCAGTGGTGTAGACCTGCTGGCACCATAGACAAAAGGGGAGGATTCTGACACTCAGGGAAGGTGCTGTTATGTTGCTGGTCACAGAGAGCCAAAAGCAAGCCCTATTATTAAGCTAGTAAGACCACATTCACCTTGTGATTAATCACCCAAGTAGAGGCAAAAATTCAGGATGGATTGCACCTTGTGTGGGGGTCAGAGAGCTTTCCTAGAGCTTGTGTAGGGCTTCAAGCTTGTAATTTTTCCCTTCTACAGTAATCTTTCTTCTCACATGCACTTTAAAAAATGAAGTTTGGATGATGCTTCTCTTTGGAAGCAATGTGGTTGCCAAAATATCAGGCCAGGAAAATGGCAAGAGGATTTGGTTTTATTCTTCTAGGACATGTCATTCTTCAAATTCCTCAAATGAGATAATGAAGGATAACACCACATTTTATCCTTTTGATCTTTGCTCCATTGCAATTCTTCCCTCTGAAAGAGAGAGAGAGAGAGAGAGAGAGAGAGAGAGAGAGAGAGAGAGATGTGGCATTGCAAGGTCATGATTTAAAAATATCTTGCTTTTTCCCAAGATCTTTAAAAATATCTGTGATTAACTAAGCAACCAATTACTGTACATCCCAAATGCATGTTTTCACAGCTATTTTAGGGGCAAGATTCAGTCACTACACATCCTGTCCACTCAAAACAACAGACAGCCATAGAGGGCAGCTAATGAGTAGGTAGCCAAATGACAATGTCTCCTTACTTTTGACTTTGCTTCCAAGGCCCAAGTGGCTGCCTGGCCGTCTCCACTCTGGCGTCAAACAGTCCCTTGCAGTATGCAGACAATTTAAATTATTACAAGGCAATGTTACAAGTATGAACCCTGGCACAAAATAAAGTAATTACATTCAATTAGCAGTCCCCAGAGTGATGGCCCAATGCTGAGGGCTTTAGATGTTGTCTTTTGTTGACTTACAGAAGCCAGGTAATGAGTGAAACTTCAAAGTACAAGGGGCTAAAGTGCTGCTTAATTAGTGGAAACTGGAACAGAAAACATGGCAAAAGAGAGAAAAAAAACATACAATTTTCTTTTGTTGTAGGAATTCAGATAATATGCTCCATTTCCCAAATAATAACAGTGTGAATACCCAAGTACAGAAATGTTCTTCCAAGGAAAAACCCACTGGATTGATATTGTCTGAGGTGTTTTTTGTTTGTTTGTTTGTTTTTAAGGGGGGTGGGAGGGTGTATTAAATTTGATGTCCTAACTGCACCCCTAGTAGTGTATCTTCCTTTTAAAAGATAAAACAAATTTTCTTGTTTGAAGTTTAAGATATAAATTTAAATGGAATTTTATTAGATTAAATGAATACTTCCTAAATTTCACTACCCCATCAGTAATAAGTTTGCTTCTCTGAAGAACAATCCTGGACTCAAACTTAGCCAGAAATATTCTGAAAAATGAAGAAACATAGAGGAAACTAGCTCTGCAATTTACTAAAATGTCATATTTTGTTTTTTTAAATACATGTAGGGTTTCTTTTCTGTTTGTAATTTGTTATATGAAAAAAGGGACATTGTCTGTGAAGTAAAGATCATTAATCAATAAATGGGTTGGGAAAAATGGTCAAATCTGTATTTCACTCATTGTGTTTGAATTACACCAAAATATATTTCAGGTGGATTAGGGATTTAAACAAGTAAAATAAAACTAGGAACTAGAAGCAAATAGAGTTTATAAAAAAAAAACAACACTTGCCCTGACCAGTTTGGCTCAGTGGATAGAGCTTCGGCCTGCGGACTGAAGGGTCCCAGGTTCGATTCTGGTCAAGGGCATGTACCTTGGTTGCGGGCGCATCCCCGGTGGGGGGCGTGCAGGAGGCAGCTGATTGATGTTTCTCTCTCATCGATGTTTCTGACTCTCTATCCCTCTCCCTTCCTCTCTGTGAAAAATCAATAAAATATATAAAAAAAAACAAAAAAACAAAAAACAAAACAAAAAAAAAACAACACTTAAGAATGAGCCATTCTAAAAGTAACACCAAATCTAGATCATAGGAGAAAGTAGATGGATTTTATCTATTTTAGTATTGAATATTACCTTTTATTTTATATTTTTTGTTTCCTAATTTTTTTAAACTTTATTCTTATTGGCAATATTACAGATGTCTTCCATTTTCCCTCTTTTTCCCCTTTACCCAGCCCCCACCCTATCCCAGGCCTTCTCCATACTATTGTCTGTGTCCATGGACTATGCATATATGCATATAGTTCTTTGTTTAATCTAAGTTTTTATCAAAAGGTATGTGAGGCCCAAAAGGTATGTGAGGCCCAAAAGCTACTAGAGGCCCAGTGCACAGTCTGGGATCCCTTGGGGGATGTCCACCTGCCGGCTTAGGCCCACTCACTGCAGGGAATTGGACAAGCCGTCAGTTGGACATCCTTAGCGCTGCCGCGGAGGCAGAAGAGGCTCCTGCCACCGCCACTGGGCTCACCAGCTGTCAGCCTGGCTTCTGACTGAGCGGTGCTCCCCCTGTGGGAGCGCACTGACCACCAGAGGGCAGTTCCTGCATTGAGCATTTGCCCCCTGGTGATCAGTGTGCATCATAGCAACCAGTCATTCCACTGTTCAGTTGAATTGCATATTAGCCTTTTATTATATAGGATTACTTCTCCATCTAAAGTATTTTCTAATTACTTTTAAGAAAAAGGATCCTCACATACCTTTTGATCAAGACATCCCAGGTTGCCGAAACTGGGTTGGCTCAGTGGATGGAGTGTCGGCCTGCGGACTGAGAGGTCCCAGGTTCGATTCCAGTCAAGGCATGTACCTTGGTTGCAGGCACATCCCCAGTAGGAGATGTGCAGGAGGCAGCTGATCAATGTTTCTCTCTCATCGATGTTTCTAACTCTCTATCCCTCTCCCTTCCTCTCTGTAAAAAATCAATAAAATCTATTTAAAAAAAAAAAGACATCCCAGGTTTAGGAATCTATCTTATCATAACAAAAGCAAGAGTACAAAGAAAAAAGACATCCCAGGTTTAGGAATCTATCTTATCATATCAAAAGCAAGAGTACAAAGAATATGTATACTAAAATAATCATTTAAATATTATTAATAGTGGCAAACCTAAAAAAAAAACTGTATGCTCAAAAAACTGGGAGGAAATGGCGAAACATTTGCATAATGAAATATTATGGGACTATTAAAAAGATATCAGATCTGGATCTGCGAACCCAGAGAGTTGTTTATAATGTATTGTTATTAAACACATGTATAGAAATCCAACTCTTATAAAAACAAACTTCAACCAAACCCAACTATGAAATATGTGTGCAAGTACATGTCTATATGACTCCGGGAAGGGGAAAGGTAGAAGAATCCACACTAAGCTGCTGTCACCTGCCACGGTGGTGGGAGCACTTTCAGCTGCAAGGACCAGTGACCCCAATTCAAATTGATTTGAAAGTGAGGGAAGAGATTGGAGTAGAAATCTGTTCTAGAAATCTAGCCCCAGAGTGGTTTTAGGCTCAGTGTCTTTCCGGCGCTGCTCTCTGTGATTTTCTTGGCTGTTCCCTCTTTGAAAGCTTTAGGCCCTACCTTTGTCCTCTTTCTGCTGTCATTATACTGACAAATAGCTTTTGCAATTCTTTGTTTCATATCCACAAGCCTAGGGTGACTGTCTAACTTATTATTTAATCTGAGAAATTTTGGACAGTGAAAGGGGGTGCAATGGGCATAAGGCGGAGCAGTCCCAGGGACACTGGGACCTACGGCCACACTTCACATGTCACAACCCCCAAAGGAGGCGAAAATGACATCTTCTTCCATTTGTGATACAAATCCTGTGACTGCAGGAATGCCATTGTTTGTTGTGTGTTTGAACCTCTCAGTCATTGGGTAAAGGGATAAATTACCATAGACAGCAGTTTTCAAAGTGTAAGTAGGGAACCCCTGCATGAAGAGGGTTTATTACTGGTAATTTACAATGGTTAATAAATGTTTTTAAATTCCTGCTTTAATTGCTAATGTAGTAAATATCAATAGATATAAACCAGACAAACACTTTTTGGAATCCTTAGTAATTCTAAGAGTGAAAGGGAGTTCTAAGCCAAAAGTTTGGAATCCTGCCTTAGACCAAATATTCAGACTTCTGGGGCTTGGAGTGGGCTACGAGAAGGAACAATATTATAACTAAACAAAATCTTCCTGGCCGGCATGGTTCAATGGTTGAGCATTGACCTATGAACCAGGAGATCATAGTTAGATTCCAGGTCAGGGCACATGCCCAGGTTGTGGGTTCCATCCCCAGTAGGAGGCGTGCAAGAGGCAGCCAATCAATGATTCTCTCTCATCATTGATGTTTCTATCTCTCTCTCCCTCTCCCTTCCTCTCTGATATCAATAAAAACATATTTTTTTAAAATAACTAAATAAAATCAGTGTTTCATCAGAGAAATCTAAAAGGAAATGGATGCTGTATAGGCAGTCAACATTATCCACCACATGCAGAAATGAAGAGGTCAGGTTGGCTCCCTTTATCAACATATCCTCTCATTAAGTTATCTCAAAGGAGCATGGACTGTTTTTCTAATTTTATAAAATATATTTAATTAAAAATATAATGATGAATGATTTTCAATCATTAAAACAAGATTCATTTAAACTTAATCTTCAACCATGACTAAGATCTTTTCTCAGTAGCAAAGGAGGAAGAAAAAAAGTTAATTTGATCATTATTATATTACCCCAAATATTTCTTACGCCAGATATTTTAAAATAATTTTAGTTAAAAGTACTGTATTATAGTTTCTACATAGTAATGGGAAGTGAATTTTGTCTCTGTGTTTAAGTTTGGATACACAGGAAATTTTGTATAGATTCTTTCATGAAGATAAAAAACAGTGCAGTGTATTTCTAGAATTTTGTAGTAGTGCTATTTGAATATTGTTTATTTAAAATTAACAAAAATGTTATTTTATTTTGATTGCATTAAATCCATTTTTCCCAACTGACACTGTCTATGTTTCCAGTCTGGTTTTTAGAATAAAGTTTGGCATAGGTGTCAGAAATTTTGGAAGGAAGGGTAACTAGGAATTATTGAATGTTTTTCCCCCACTATTAAGGTTGGAAATGGAATTTTGTTACATGTCCCTTGTCATCAATTTAGACCATATTTTTTCCTCCTATACTAATAGATTTTATATTATTAATTCATTCTTGCTTTCCACATTTGAATCATACTTGATTATTTTGTAATACGCCTTAAATACTTTGATAAATTATTTGTTGATATTTTATGTGATTTCTACATTTAATTTCAAAAGACAGAATATTGCATGGTTTGATCTTCAGTATCTAATTCTGTCAGGTTAAATTTCAATATTATACTTTGTAAAAAAGAATTCAGAAGGTTTTTTGCCTCTGTGAGATATATATATATATATCTCCTATATCATAAAAGCATAGTATGCAGATTGTCCCCTCAACTGGGAGTTCATCTAGGTTTGACCAGGAGGTGGGGCTAGCTGAGGGAAGGGAAAGAGTACCCAGCCAGCAGCCGGCAGCTGTTAGGGACACTACCAGTGCTCGAAATTACCAGTGCATGAAGTTACCAGTGAATGAATTTTCTGCACTGGGCCTCTAGTATGTATATGTTTATTTGTGAAACAGGAACATTTGTTTGCAAAACTCTCATGTAGAACTTACCACATGCCAGACACTATTCTAAGCATTATACAAATATTAGCTTGTTTAATACTCATAACAACACTATGAGTTAGGCACTACTATTATTCCTATTTTATAGATGATAAATAGAGCCACAGAGACATTAAGTAACTTGTCCAGGATAACACAGCTTATAAGTGGAAGAATTAGGTAGAATTTAACTTCAGACATCTGGTCCCAGAGTTTATGCAGAGTCCATGTTCTGACATAATTTGAACTGTGGGATTCTTTTTGTAATTAGTTTTTTTTGATAGTTTTTCAATGTCTCCTGTGATCTCCATAATTTCCTTCCATGAATCAAAATAATTCATTCATCTTGTATGTCAAACTTAATTACTCAGAGTTTTGCAAAGCAGTCACCTGGCTATTTAATGAGCCGATGAACAGTGTGATAAAAATTTAAGCATCAGTTACTCCTTCTGTCAAAAAATGACTACAGAGGACCTCCTGTGATTCAGACACTGATTTGGATGAGGGAGGTAGCGTAGTGAGCAATTACAAGAAAGATCATATTTCTGTTCTCATAGAATTACATTCAAATGGGGAAAGAAGCAATATAATAGGTAAGTGGTGGTGCCTTGAAAAAAAAATAAGATAAAGAGACCCTAAGTGATGGGGGAGGGGTGGACTATTTTAGGAAGGGTGTCAGGGAAAATCAGAATGAAGCAATGAAACCAGTCATGTGGACAGATATCTGGGGAGAACTTTGCACCAGCAAGGGAAAGGACTTCAACAGGAATATTCTTGGAGATTCTACAAACAATAAAGAGGAAAATATGGCCAATACAGAGTAACAGAGAGGATCATGGTAAAGGATGAGTTTGGGATGTTTCTGGGGCCAAATCCTATAAAGCCTGTAGGCCATAGTAAGAACTATTTTATTCTATTAAGTTGGAAAGCCAGGAAGAGTTTCAGCAGAGTGACATGGGATGACTTACCTATACAAAGAGGTCATTCTACTACCTTGTGAGAAAGAATGTATGATGCAGACAGGGTGGAAACAAGGAGATCAAAACTGGTATTGCAATTTTTGAGGAAATAATTGCTATAAATAACTTGATAGAGTTGGATATGGTGACAGGCATTTCAATTTCACATATTTACAGAAGGTAGATTTGGACTCTTCTACCTGCCTCTTACACTTTTAAGGACTCTTGTGATTATATTGGGTACCCTCCCTCTAGATAATCTGAGAAAATCTCCCTGTTTTAAAATCATCTGATTAGCAATTTAGCTCCGTCTACAACATTAACTTCCCTTTGCCATGTAAGGTGACACACGCACTGGCCCCAGGAATTAGGTTGGGGACATTTGGGGAAGGGACATTCTGCCTACCATAGATGCCTGTTTGACAACCAAATGAAGCTCCAATAACATAATATATATCTTTTATTTTCTTCCAAAAGAATATGTAAAGAAGCAAGATAAAGGGTTAAGTGGAAATGAATGTTGCTATTCAATAAAAATGCAGAATTAACAAATCAGCTCTCTCTATAAATTTCAATTCTAAAACATTTAGAAGTAAAACAATTGGCTTAATAATTATTACATTCTTACATATCTTTATAGTTAGAATAGCTCAAATGGGTACAAATGTATTCATCAGATTTTGTGCTAATTGTTGTTCACTCAGTTGAACTTTTAAGCCTTTTTTTGAGGAAAAATTAAAATAAATTCTTTAGAGTCATAAAATTGAAAGCAGTGCCATGTTATCTTTTTAAGGTGCTGTTTATAAACAAACTAGAGGCCCAGTGCACGAAATTCATGCACGGGTAGGGTCCCTAGTGGCTGCCAGCTGCCAGCAAGGGTGCCTCCCTTCCCCTGGCAGCCTGCCGCCAGCCGCACCCCCTGGTCAAACTCCCAGTCGAGGGGACAATTTGCATATTAGGTTTTTATTACATAGGATATATAAATCATAAAAGTACACTAAAATGGTTTCCCTCACTAAATAAAATACTAACAGTATTTTGATTATATACTTTGTCATTAGCATGCATATGAATATAAATACATGGTTATTTATACTCACAGACACATATATGTTTATGTACATTAACTGTATGCATAATTTACTGTATGTGCAGTTGCTTATTTAGTGCCTATTATGTGCCAGGCTCTCTGCTAGTTACTTGGAAACTGTAGGGAACATAACATACAGAGCCACTTTCCTATGGAGCTTACAGTCTTTTACAGAAGGAAATGACTTAGCTGGTAGTTATTCCAAGACATACTGAGTGTTGTATTGGGAGAATTACAGGGTGATACATAAGTGTGTGTTCTCTGCACTGCAGTATTTTATACTTGCCTTTATTGGCCTTGTTACACTGAAAAAGAATATTTGTGTATGTGCTGGTTTTCCCTTTAGACTCTGAACTCTTTGACAGCTGACATCTTGTTTATTTTTGTTACCCTAGAACCTAACATAGTTCCAAATACATAGTAGGTGCCTAGGAAATGTTTTTGAATGGTTAATTGATTGTAACTAGTCTCCAATTAGGTAAGCAATGTTTCAGTTCCTCTTCTGTTACTCTCAATGATATGTTATGTTAGAGTGAAAATGTTAATTATGTGATTTATGCTAATCAACCTAATTTCTTGGAATAAAAAAGAATGCCCTTCATTCACTCTCTTATTCAACAAATACTTTGTTCATTTATCATCTACAACAATATTACTTCATGTAAGCAGGAAGGACAGAAATGAATTAGGCATTGAGCTCACATTCAGGATTTGAGTCTAGTGGAAAAGGTAAAAAAACATCCTAACAAAATATTGAGATGACCATTCAGGAAATGTGTGTGTGTGTGTGTGTGTGTGTGTGTGTGTGTGTGAGCTGTTATTGTTGTAAAAAAGTTCTGCATCCATCCTTGGAAAGAATGACTTGATCAGAAAGAATGGGAGAGAGTGATTCATTCTTCAAGAAGGGTGGCTAGGCCTTCCTTTCAGTCCTTTCTAATGACCAGCAAACTTTGCAGATGAATCATCCGAGTGTGGAAGGAGCCCTTTGTAATGGAGGGCTCCCTCAGGATGTGTGGTACCTAAAGTTCTCAGGTTCTACGTGTGTGGGTATTTGGGCCCAGCTGCATCCAGCAGCTCTGATGAGAAAAGGCCTGAGATGATGATGGCTATGTGGGTACCTGGATGGATAGGGTATTAACGCTCAGGCCTTGGCCACCAGGACAAGAGTGAGTCATAACCAAGCTGCTAATGAGGGAATGAAATCACACTCGAAGCCAGCCTCCTTCAAAAGACCAGACTGGCAGAGGCAGAGACACCGTGTGAAACAGCAGCAATTGGCAGAGGAAGAGAGACCCCAACATCTCAGGGTGGCACTGGACACCAGCAAGTGATGCCGGAGCAGAGATGCCAGGGTTCTTTCCAGGCAGAACCTTCAAAGCCCTGAAAAGTTTAAGAAACTCTCACCCACTTACCCTATTTGTAAATCAAAGTCAACACACTATGAAACCATATGTGTGCTAAAATCAAAATACCTTCTTTCTATATTTTTAGATTAAAAAAAGAAAAGAAAAAAATGAACTTTTCTCATCTTGTTGATGCCCTGATTTTACTGGTGGCCTAGGCCTTTGCTTACTTGGTGCAGCGGCTAAACACTAGCTCTTCCCTTCTTGAGAAGGAAGATCGAGGACTTATTTACTGGACTTATTTTCCTGGATGATCTAGGTTGGCAAATAGGTAGCATCAAGAATATGATTCTGGGCTTCCTGCTAATCTAGACCTGTTCTGAGTTTCTAGAACATAATTCTAATTTAATTTGAGAAATAAACAGGATGGTCTTATTCACACCCTGAATGGTATGAAACAGTCCATCCCTATTACAGCTAAAACATCAGGGAGAAAGAACCAACAAGCAAATGTGAGACTTAAATAAATTATTAATGGAAGTTTAGAAAATGGGAGATAATTACAGTAGGGTTTTTGGAGGAGTTTTTTTTTTTATTGAGACTTTAAAGGTGATGGAAGTGAAGGAGTCACAGATGCAGGGGACAGCTTTTACCTCTAGGGCTGAGAGAGAGAACCCAAGGAAGGAATTAATTTGGAAACACTGTCCCCCATTCCAAAGTGAGATCCAGGCTTCTCTGAAGAGAGTGTGCCTGTGCCCACTGGACGGTGAAGTGTGTTGAGTGTTCCAGGTAGAAAATGTGAAGAAGCAAACCACATACTGGGGGTACCAGAGCGCCTTGCAGAGAAGCTGCCCCTGGGATACTGGTGAGACTCACTGGGAAGATGCCCATGGTTGTACTGGCAAAAGTCTTTGGAAGGATGTGCACTACTGATGCCCTCATGGCAATAGCAAGGGAACTGCCCAACCACCTGTGAGCAGGGATGCTGCCTGCTGGCAAGGAAGCCAAATCTTGGCAGCTGAGCTGTTGGGATAGGAGATACAGCACCACCAGAACAAGGAAAAAAACCCTTTAGCAGTGCACCCCCTCCAGAATTTTCTACTGACAGGGCATTGTGCCAGCTAGCAAGAGAGAAACATGTTACAGGGCACAAGAAGGATGGATTTGGACCTAAGAGGCAATCTATAATAATAAAAGCGTAATATGCTAATTAGACTGGACAGCCAAACGACCTTCCGGACGTCCTTCCAGACAACCTCCAGATGAAGCCAGGGCTGCAAGGGCCGAGGCAAGTCACTGCAGCTGCGAGGGCTGAGCCTTTTGCACGAATTTCATGCATCGGGCCTCTAGTGGATTCATAATTGGCACAATGACTATGTATGTGTATATGTCTCAAAATGATTGACCCATTGGCTATGTTCCACTTATCTTCAGGCTATGAAGTATCAGAATAAAAGTTATCTGAGGTGAGCCAAAATTATCTCAATAAGGCACAAGCAATTTATATTTCTAGTTCCTTTTATCCACCCAGTAGCATACTTCTAGGATTTTTCCATAGGGCTGAGATAGTTATATTTTACTAGATTGAGTGCAGACTGGGCCTACCTTAGTTCTAATAATTATACTCTTTTTCCTGGACTATATACCTTCTAAATGGTACCTATCAACCTGAATCTGCTGTATACTTACCCCGAATTCCTTGTTTGTTTGGGCTAATGGTATTCAGGAAATATTTTTTACTTGTATTGGTTCCAAATGAAAACTAGTCTTTGGAGCCAGACAGACCTGAGTTTAAATTCCAGCTCTTTTGCTGAAGTCGTGCGTAATCCTGAGTACATTATTTAATTTTTCTTAGGCAGGTTTTCCCATCTGTGAGGGCTATAAACTCCATCTCGTCTGGTTGCTATGAGGGTTAAATGAGACTGACTCTACAAAGGTTAGCCTGGCCTTACTAGGCCCTCAACAATTGATAGCTCATGTTAATAGAGGGTGTTTCAAGTTTCATTGATTCTTAAAATAAATGAAAAGATGACAGACTTTTTGGTATAATCTCCAAGATGTGCTTCCCTAAAATAAGATTTTAGAATAAAAAAAAAGCAAAAAGCACAAGGACCTCAAGAAGAGAACTGTATCCCTGATAAATGACTGAACTACAACTAGGAAGATCATTCTACAAAGGTAACAAAAATGGGGAATTTAAAAAAGGAATAATCAGATCCGGTTTGCATTTCATCAGGCTGTGTTATAGGCCAAATCTGTTTTACTGTCTCATTTATGTGACAGATGGTGTGACAACGTATTGAGCTGATAAATTGTTTTCAGTTATTTAATTACAGTGCAATCATCTTACTGTATTTCTACTCTCCTAATTTGAAACAGATTTAACCCTTTGGTCCAGATGGTTTCCTATATGTGCAATGCCAGTCAGCCGGCCGGGCTGTCCCCTTCAGAGTGTTTGTCCAAACCAGACTCTTGGAGACAACAGCATGCTTATGTCACTAGCCACATCTGTCATGGCAGGATTTGTGTTTTTCCTCAGCTTAATAATATCTGATGGAGGCACCCGGTCTCCCTTCCTTAAAAGCAAGGGTACCAGTTTAGGAAGAGGTGCCTCAAAGATCAAAACCAGGTCTGTGTCAGTGACTTGTGAGTTTGTGAATTGGGAATGGCAGTGTCAAATCTCTCCTACAGCAAGAAAATGTCGCTTGGCTAATAGAAAGGGAGCATGGTGTATTGTTGGCCCCAATTAGAGACCCAAGTTTTGCAAAGTCACCAGGTTCACTGGCAGTATTTTGTGAAGCACTGTACAGAACTTGAGGAAAATAAACTAGGCAAGGACAGACAGGATGTGAATTATAAGTAGCTAAGCAAGTTCAGAGATGAGAGCGCACAGAGTTGCTTTCTCTCAGCTTACACTTTGGAGAGGGACTTTTTTGCTCTGGAGAGGCTAGCTATTTTATTTATTTTTTAAAATATATTTTTATTGATTTCAGAAAGGAAGAGGAAGAGAGAGATAGAAACATCAATGATGAGAGAGAATCATTGATTGGCTGTCTTTTGCACTCCCCGCCTGCACCCCCCAGACTGGGAATGGGACCTGCAACCCAAGCATGTGCCCTGACCAGGAATCAAACCGTGACCTCCTGATTCATAGGTCGACGCTCAACCATTGAGCCATGCCAGCTGAGCAAGGTTGGATGTTTTAAAATTTTAATTGGGATAACAAGTAAACAGGAGTTAAGACCTGAAATTAAAACTTGGTAAGATCTACACAAATACTATGCTGCTACAAAAAAGAAGGAATTCTTACCATTTGAAACAGCATTGATGGGATTGGAGCGCATTATGCTAAGCGAAATAAGCCAGCCAGAGAAAGATAAATATCACATGATCTGACTCATTTGTGGAATATAATGAACAACATAAACTGATGAACAAAAACAGAACCAGAGTCATAGAAGCATTGAACAGACTGTCCAACCTATGAGGGAAGGCAGGGGGTGAGAGGGTAAGAGATCAACCAAAGGACTTGTATGCATGCATATGAGCATAACCAATGGACACAGACAGTAGGGGGGTGAGGACTTGTGCTTGGGGTGGGGCTGGAGGGGGAGAGGTCAATGGGGGGAAAAGGAGACTCATGTAATACTTTAAACAATAAAGAATTTAAATATAAAAAAAACTTGGTAACATAATAATGACAATAATAATAGCTATACTTATGTAGAGACTTAAATAATTATTATTTAGAGGCTTTAATAATAATGATGATATTACATAATATTTATTAGTACATATTTTATGCTAAGAAGTTATATACACCCATTTAATCCTCATTAAAAACCATGCTAGAACTTTTCACTAATTGATTAGTCATTAATATATTAAACATTTATTTAGCACCTTCTCTATTTCTGAAACACAGACTCATCTGTTTCTCATAACATTAGGAGGTAGGCATAATTGTCACCTTGCAGATTCTCAAAGAGGTTAAGTAATATACCAAGACCTTGAAGCTTGTGTGGTACAAGTAGTTTTCAAATTCATGTCTAGCTCACACTCTTTCCGTTATTCCTGGCTGCCTCTCAAACTATGTCCCTAATTCTTTGTTTCAGCCACTTATTCCTAACCCCTTGTGAAATTCCCTAACCTCTCTTAGACTCAATTTTCACATTAGTATCATTATCATCATTATCATCATCCTCTTCTTCTTCATCATTATCATTATCATATGGGCCACATGAGTTGTTGTGAAGTTAAAGGAGATATCATATTAAATTTTTTAGAATGCTGACCTACACTTAAATACATTTTGGTTGAATCAATCCAAAGTGTGTGTTTGTGTATGTGTGTGTGTTTTATATTAGTGACCTCAATCCACTGAAGAATGTAATAATTTAGTTGTTCTTTGTTATCAGGATTTAAGTAATACATAGTCCAATTGCAAATATTTTTAAACCAAGATTTCCCATTTTTCTAGTGGCACTTTTCTTCAATAGCTCAAAATCTAGCAAAAACATTCAGAGAAATGTAAAGGATTACACTTAAAAATACCAAAACTTAGTACTTTAGAACACACTGTCTCTTCTATAAGCTTTCCCTCCAACTCCAGATTGCTTGATTATTAAGATAATACTTGTCCAAATTGGGTCCCTGACTTTTTCTTGTCTGTTGCCTGCCATCCAAGTAGGTTTTATAAAACAAAATCTTAGAAAATCATAAGACACTTGAAAAAGAAATTGAAGCAGATGCAAATAAGTGGAAGCATATACTGTGTTAATGGATTGAAAGAATTAACATCATTAACATGCCCATACTACTCAGAGCAATCTACAAACTCTTGCTATCAAGGTAAAATTGTATATTGTTATCAATATACAATTGTAATCAAGATACCAATGATGTATTTCACAGAACTATAACAAGTATTCCAAAAATGTATATAGAACCACAAAATATTCCAAATAGCCATAGCAATCTTGAGAAACAAGTTGGAAGAATCATGCTATATGATATCAAACTATACTACAAGGCCATAGTAATCAAAACAGCATGGTACTGGCATAAACACACACACACACACACACACACACACACACACACACACACACAAATCAATGAAACAGAATAGTGAGTCCAGAAATAAACCCATACCTTTATGGTCAATTATTATTTGACAAAGGAGATCAATAATATACAAAGAGGTAAAGATAGTATATTGAATAAATGGCGTTGGGAAAATTGGAGATATATTGCAGAAAAATATGAAACCAGACCATCTTCTTATACCACACACAAAAATAAACTCAAATGGATTAAAGACTTAAATGTTAGCCTTGAAACCATAAAAATCCTGGAAGTAAGCATAGGCAGTAAAATCTTAGACATTTCTCATAGCAATATTTTTTCTGATATATCTCCTCAGGCAAGGAAAACAAAAGAAAAATAAACAAATGGGACTGCATCAAACTAAAAATTTTTGCACAGCAAAGGAAACCATCCACAAAATGAAAGATAACCCACTGAATGGGAGAGCATATTCACTGACATATCTGATAAGGGGTTAATATCCAATGTTTATAAAGAACATATACAACCCAACACCAATAAAACAATTCAATTAAAAAGTGGACAAATGACCTGAATATACACTTCTTAAAAGAGGACATACAGATGGCTAAGAGATATATGAAAAGATGCTCAATATCATTAATCATCAGAGAAATGCAAATTAAAATTACAGTGAGATATCCCCTCATACCTGCCAAAATGGCTATCATCAATAAATTAATAAACAACAAGTATTGATAAGAATGTGGAGAAAAGAGAACCTTCATGCCCTGTTGATGGGAATGCAAACTGGTGCAGCCACTGTGGAAACCAGTATGAAGTTACCTCAAAAAATTAAAAATAGAACTGCCTCATGACCTAGCTATTTCACTTCTGGGAATAGATCTAAAGAAACCTGAAACATTAATTCAAAAGATATATTTTCCTTTTGTTCATTACAGTATTATTTGCAATAGCCAAGATTTGGAAGATGCCCAAGTGCGCATCAGTAGTTGAGTGAATAAAAAAGAAGTGGTACCCTGGCTAGTGTGGTTCCATTGGTTGAAGCCTCATCCCATACATCAAAAGGTGGTGGGTTCAATTCCTAGTCAGGGCACATGCAGGAGGCAATCAGTAGATGTTTCTCTCTCATATCTCTCTCTCTCTCTCTCTCTCTCTCTCTCTCTCTCTCTCTCTTTTCCCATGTCTTTCTAAAAAAATCAG
>NW_005368148.1:1126410-1179566 GCF_000412655.1 Myotis brandtii | reverse complement strand
TTAACTTTTGTGACAGCATGGATGGGCCTGGAGAACATTATGCTAAGTGAAATAACCCAGTCAGAGAAAGACAAGTACTATATGATTTCACTTATATGTGGAATCTAATGAACAAAATAAACTAAAAAACAAAATAGAAACAGACTAATAGATGCAGAGAAGAGACTGACAGCTGTCACAAGGGAGGGAGTTGGGGCTGGGTAAGAAGGATGAAGGATTAAGGAAAACAAACACCAAACAATTCATAGACACCGACTACAGCATAGTGATTACCAGAGGGAAAAAGGGATGGGGGGAGATAAAAGAGGGTAAAGGGGACATAAATGGTGATAGAAGGAAACTTAACCTGGAGGTGGTGAACATACAATATAATATACAGATGATGTATTATAGAATTGCACACCTGAAACCTATATAATTTTATTAACCAATGTCACCCCCAATAAATTCAATAATAAAAAAAGATTAAACTGAAATATGTTTCTAATAGGAAGTTATGCTTCCATGACAGGATGCATGGGAAATTTAATCTCTACTAACGAACTTGTGTAGTGCTTATGAATGGGAATATTTTCAAATCAAAAAGCTAAATATAAGAACAGAACTAAGAGTCATGACGTTGGATCTGTCTGCTAGTGTTTCTCCTAAAGCACAAACTTTCTCTGCTGTGGTATTAGCAAACATTCCCTAAGAGCAGAGGAATGGAAGGGACAGATAATCTAAGGAGAACCACATTTAGGGAGTCCTGAACAGTTCCTGTGTTAGATTCATTTCCTTTGTGACTAAGAAAATTAAAATGGAAATTCTTTGCAATTTTAGATCTTCATCATGGCTCTACTTATGAATACCCTGTCTGGTACAGATATATATATATCCATAAGAAACAAAGAAATCTTAACTTTTGTGACAGCATGGATGGGCCTGGAGAACATTATGCTAAGTGAAATAACCCAGTCAGAGAAAGACAAGTACTATATGATTTCACTTATATGTGGAATCTAATGAACAAAATAAACTAAAAAACAAAATAGAAACAGACTAATAGATGCAGAGAAGAGACTGACAGCTGTCACAAGGGAGGGAGTTGGGGCTGGGTAAGAAGGATGAAGGATTAAGGAAAACAAACACCAAACAATTCATAGACACCGACTACAGCATAGTGATTACCAGAGGGAAAAAGGGATGGGGGGAGATAAAAGAGGGTAAAGGGGACATAAATGGTGATAGAAGGAAACTTAATCTGGAGGTGGTGAACATACAATATAATATACAGATGATGTATTATAGAATTGCACACCTGAAACCTATATAATTTTATTAACCAATGTCACCCCCAATAAATTCAATAATAAAAAAAGATTAAACTGAAATATGTTTCTAATAGGAAGTTATGCTTCCATGACAGGATGCATGGGAAATTTAATCTCTACTAACGAACTTGTGTAGTGCTTATGAATGGGAATATTTTCAAATCAAAAAGCTAAATATAAGAACAGAACTAAGAGTCATGACGTTGGATCTGTCTGCTAGTGTTTCTCCTAAAGCACAAACTTTCTCTGCTGTGGTATTAGCAAACATTCCCTAAGAGCTGAGGAATGGAAGGGACAGATAATCTAAGGAGAACCACATTTAGGGAGTCCTGAACAGTTCCTGTGTTAGATTCATTTCCTTTGTGACTAAGAAAATTAAAATGGAAATTCTTTGCAATTTTAGATCTTCATCATGGCTCTACTTATGAATACCCTGTCTGGTACAGTAAAAGTAGAATGACATAATCTTTCTAATAATTTCATGCCTGTCATTTGAACATATTTTACTGAAAGTCTGATGAAATCAGCCACAATTTTTTAAAAGCATAACATCTGTAGTTTAAACTGTGAAAGTTCAGACTTACGTAACAGTGAAAATGAATTAAAAGTGTATTCAGCAAACTTTGTTTTCTGCCATAACAATGTTCACAAGCAAACAGAATTCAATGATCTTGTACTAAACTCTGCCAAACTATGTTGGTTTTGTATTTACCCCCATTCTTCCTTCATTAAATAATGAATGTAAATCGCTACTTATGATTATGTTCATTTTGCTTTCAGAGGAAGTAAAGCATTTATGTACTCTATTGAAAGATTTTAAAAAGAAAAATAAACTGATAAAGTGATACCTATATTGTAGAACAAAAAGGGTTAAAAAAAAAAAAAAGGTGACATCCACATTGAGGTTACTATGCCAGTCTCATGCCATAAGGTCCTATGTGGTTGCTAAAGATGGGCCACAAATTTAGTTCTGAGCTTTCTTGTGACCAAAGGGAGAAAGATTATTTACTCTTCATTCATTCATTCATTCATTCAAGAAATATAAATCAATCTGCTAGTATTTCTTTGGTTCCCTGGAGGGTATTATAATCTAAAATAAAGGAACAGAAGTAGATGATATATTAAAACCCAGCAAGTTATTTTAAAAAGCACTCCTTTTCCTAATATTAAGAGCCAGAGAAAGTACATCTGATGGATTCTTATAAAACAAGTTTAGTTAATTTTTATTATAATAGTAATTTTTACTATTGTGTGATGGCAAACAATTACTGTGAATCGATGAAGTGGTTGTAATGATGAGCATGAGTTCAGAGGGAACCTGGGATGAGGACATTTGAGTAGGCCTGAAGGAATCAGAGAAGTATTTACGGCTAGTTAGCGTTTAGGTCATTCTTGGAAATTGATAAATTACCTAGCAGAACTTCCTGGTATTCCAAGAAAAGAGAAAATGTAAATACAAATGCAGATAAGCCAGGAGAGAAAAGAATGTTCATGGATTCTAAGTAGTTCAAGTTTGCATTTGATAAATTTTGAGCAACAGATAAAGATGAGTGGGTAAGCAGAAAGTCAGACCATTAAATGCTTTGAATGTCATGCAAAAAAAATTTTTTTGGTTTGCTAAAAATTGAAAGCAATTGAGGAGTGACAACAGATTTATAAGTTTAAAAAAGGAGGGAAAAAGCACTGGAAAAGTTAGGGAAAGATTACAGGCTGGAAGGAAGAAAAGGGAACGAATGTAATAACCAGAGTCAGAGGTGATTAGCTAGAACTTGACCTACTACAACAGAACAATTACAACAGAATTGCAATTATAACAGAACAAGGAAGATAAGAGTAGGTCTGGGAAATATTTGGGAGCTCAAATATTCATGCCTTGATTTGATTGAGAATTTTCAACTCATACTAATGTAAACATGGGACAGTTTTATCTTTCTAAAACTGCTTCGAATTATAGAGTATTTTTGCTCCTGGGAAGTAGACTATTTTCCTAATAGCTCAGTAAAATTTCGTAATATTTTAGCCACTTGGTTTTTTAGAGAAGGCTTTTCTCCTATTTAATTTTCTTCTTCAGCACAGACCACACTTGTGGGAAGGGGGTTTGGGTCAGTTTTCTTCATTTGCCTCCCCTCCACGTTTACTCCTGATATACTAGTGTTCTGTAAGCCTGTATCTATCAATGGCAGAGTGTATTGGAGGGGTGACAAGTTGCTACTGGCAGACACATTGTCCCCTTTTTGTTGGTCACTACTTCTCAGGGTAAAGCAATCTGTGAGGCAGACTTCACAGTATTGGTTGTCTGTGGGTACGTTCTGTTTTGTTGGGAAGATATTACAAAAGCATCCCTTGCAGTCCTCTCACCTGGGAGAGCTGCCTGGCCATTAGCCAGCTCCTCCCTCCCTCAGGACTCCCTTTCCTCTGGTATTCACAGCATATTTGTTCACACCACAACCTTTACCTGCTGAGGTCCCTTTAACCACTTACTGAATGCCCATGGTACATGGTAGGGGAATGGTAATGGAGCCAGAAATATGGCTTAAGCCTCAGCCTCCAGTCTAAAAAAGGAAATTTAGGTTTATATATCCTTGCATGGAAATCCGGTCTACCTATTGGTGCTCCCTGTCTCAGTTGTCCTGTTGTCTCTTGACCCTTTCTTCACATCCCAAGAACATGGGGTGCTCTATCAGTTGGATGGCTCAACAACTTTCAGGCAACTTCACTTGCCCAACTCAGTACGAGGTAGAAAGGGGAGTTTCTGACACCTGTAATCATATACAAAAGGGACAGAAAAGTTGAATATTCTTTTTTCTAGGGAGACGTGAGAAGTGGCTGGGAGGATTACCAAGCTCTACCTCCTCCTTACAGAGGAGACCACCTTTTCTTCTCCCAGTTCCTTCTTGGGCCTCTGGCTGGCAAAGACCATCCAAGTGGTTTCTCTTGTACCTGGGGGAAAACTGAGTGTCTCACCTGAAGAAAGTAGATGAGGTCCTCACTATAATGCCGTGTTCTATTAATTACCTCCAGGCACAGAAAAAGATTTCAATTTATGTCTCATGCCATTTTGCTATATAACTTTTGAAAATATTAAATATAGATGGTAATGAGCCACTTAAAATATCTGCAAAGTTTTTGCCATGGGAAACTGAAGAAGTGGTGGCATCATCTACCAGGATTAATGCCACAGAAGAGATGAGGATAGATGACAATATCTTTCATTTTAGATATGTTTAGTTTAAGATGCTGCGGGGAGAACCAGATGGAGATGTTCAGAGATCAGTGGGCCTCAGGTATCTGAATCTCCAAAGAGAGAAACTTGGGCTGAGGGTATACAGTTGAAAGTCATTGATTGGCTCAGAGTTGAAGCTATGAATATCGATTTGAAAGATATAAGATTTTGCTCAACTAAAACAAAAATGTGATTTCTCTCTCAAATTTGAACATTTTCACAGACTTATAGAACTTCATGAAGTAGATACCTCAGATATCACCTACTTGGTCTCACTGACTTTTTGAAGTAGAGAGTACCTATCAAAGTTACTATAGCATAATGTGATAGTGGTTTTATTCTCTGAAGATCCTCTACACAACACAATTGTGTGTTACGTGAAAAATAACCTCAAATCGATGCTTTGTGAAGTAGTAAAGATTCTATAATGTTTGTACTTTGTGATCAAAGGGTAGATTTTAACCTCTGATCCTAGTATCGTTCTTTATGGTTTGGGAACTTAGCAATTAAGACCACAGATTATTTTTTTGGTATCCATCACTTTGATAAATTTTAGGCAGCTACATGAGTCCTTTAAAGGAAATAATAAATCTAAGAAATGTATGTTGGTAACCATCTCAGACTATATTTATGCCCTGAGACCTAAAGTTTTCTCAAGAGGTCTTACAGAGAGTAAGAACATGGCTTCAACTGATATTTTCCAAATTTTATGATTTTTCTTATTGAGAAAGAGTCACCGATATTTTTCTTTTCTTTTACTGAATTAGATTAAATTACACCAGCTCTTAGAAATAGAATGCTGCATTTGTATTGCATTTAAATTTTTGTTCTATTAGATACTAGGCAATTAACAAGGTTGTTGTAGGAAGCCTGCCCAACTTAAATTTAATACATATTTTCACAATTTATTATCACAGTTTGTAAGAAAACATATCTCACCTACTTTAAGCAATTCCTACACAAATATAAATTAATTTTCTAAACCACTTTCAGATAAGAAGCTTTGTTGTACATTTATAATTTTCATTTTTTAAAAAATATTTAATGGATTAGGTATAGAGACTGGGTTTAAAATATGTGAATGACTCTACTATCAATTTTACCCAACTGATCAAATCAGCTAGTAATATGTAAATTATTGAAGTCTAAGGTTTTAGAAAGGACTTAATTGAGTTGATGTTTTCCAGTGTAATTATTAGATATGTAGCTATTTGACTGCCAAACCAACACTTTAATTACCCCATGATTGAGATTATAGTACTATGTGCATATAGGCTGTATACTTATAACCATATATCAATGCTAAAGAAGAGATCACCATAGCTACCCAAGAATTTAAAAATTGATAAATACTATATGACAAGGGGTATTTATAAAAAGCTCAAATCCCAGAAAATTATGGGAACCATTATGTTGAGAATGACTATAAAGTAAATCAAATTTGGGAGGGATTATTCAAGGCTGTAGAGTATCATGCTTTTGGCTTTTGATCAAAGCATATAAATAATCCAACTCTTATAACCTATGTCCTTGTTACTTAGTATCTCACTGTAGTGCCATGTTTCAATAAGGAGTTCCACTTCTGCTGTGTTCTTTGATACAAAAATATTTTTTATGTTCCTAAGACATGTTGGAAGCACACTATTTGAGTGTTATGTAGGCATGTATAGATTTTCTTTAACATGTATCCCCATAGAGAAGCCCTCTATTGCATTAAAAATAGCTAGGCCTGCCCTGGCTGGTGTGGCTCTGTTGGTTGAGCATTGTCCTGTGCACCAAAAGGTCACTGGTTTGATTTTCTCACAGGGCACATGCCCAGGTTGTGGGTTCGATCCCCAGTTTTTTAAAGCTAAAATTTTCATTTGAATTTTTCTGGTTGTTAGGCTTTCTTCTAATTTTCATAAATTAACACTAACCATTCCCTCCAAAAATATTGCAGCTAAGTGTCATCAGAAACTGCTACTAGGAATAAAGAAATTTAGTTTTCAAAATATTTTCAGCTTCTTTCACTTGACATTCATGATCTCTTCTCCTACCTAATGTCTTCCAGAAAGTTATCATCTGGTCAACAGTGGCCCTATAAATTTACAGTTGAATTATAATTCTTATTTATTACTACTGACAAATCTTCTCACTTTTTAATCTAGCTACAAGATAATTTAAAATTACATATATGGTTCATATTATATTTGCATTGGATTGCCCTCTGTTAAAAAATTCATTTTGTTTGCACACAAAAGCCTGAGCTAATTTAAGACACTTTGATATAAAAAAAATATTGGAAAGAATTAGTGTATGCTGAATTATAAAGTGTTTGTGGGAGGATGGTATTCTGGCAGCATTGTGAATAAGTACATGGTAGTGCTGTTATAAATGTGTTGGATATGGTATTGATATGTAAAACAAGGATTATCCTCCTTCATCTAATTAAGGTAGCATCTGAGACTGACTGTATGTAATCTCAGAGAAGGGATGATCCTTCCGCTCAGCAAGGCTCAGTGATTGAGTATTGACCTATGAACCAGGAGGTCATGGTTTGATTCTGTGATCAGGGCACATCCCCAGTGGGTTTGTCTCTAGTGGTTAATCCAGTGTATAAAGACCAATCCTAGCGTGATTGTTAGTAGTCTCTCTCTACCTCTCCCTCTCTTTTAACCACTTCTCCATTGTACCTGTATTTGCTATTCTTTTCTTTTGTATCAACTCTTTATTATGAAAAGTTTTCAAGTGAACAGAAAATTTGAAACATTAGTGCAATGAACACTGTCTTCACACCACATGGACTCAACAATTGGATTGTCCTCTGTTAAACAATTAATCTTTCCTGAATTCTGTATTTTAATATTTTTCTCTCTATAAACACACATTTTTATGAAATGTAAAATAAATTTCAGACAACATAAAATTTCACTCTTAAATTTTTCAAAGTGAGGATATTCTGTTACATAAATATAGTACTGTCAACATACCTAAGAAAATAAACAAAAATCCCTTGCAATCATCTAATATTCAGTTCATATTCAAATTTCTCCACTTATGCCAAGGATGTGTTTTCTAGCTCATTTATTTATTTATTTAATTTATTTACTAAAGAGGAATTCAGTCTAGGTTCATACATTGTATGTATTATTAATTTTTTGGTTGGTTTCTCTTAGAGAATAGTTCCACTCATCTTTTTTTTTAATGACCTTATTCTTTTTAGAAGATTCCAGACCAGTTTTCTCATAAAATGTTCCATTCTTCCATTCTGAATTTGTTTGTTTCCTCATTGTATAGTTTAATGTGTTCTCCTATCTCTTGTATTTGTTAGAAATTGAAATTTAGGTCTACAGCCTTGATTAGTTTCAGAGTAAACATTTTTTTTCATGAGTACATCATTGGTGACATTGTGTATTTCACATTGCATCACATCCATACTGACAAATGTCAGGTTTTACCATCATTTGGTCCTTTGGTTAAGGTGGTTACAACCAGATCTCTCCACTCTAAAGACACATTTTTCCCTTTTTCAATAAGTAATTCATCTATGGGTTTATTTTAGACTTTTAGACTTTTTCTAACTCCATTAGTCATCCTTCCTTCCTTCACTGCTTTGGTTCATAACCAATTGTTTACCTCAAAGAAGTTATTTCATCTTCCTCATCCATTAACTAAGAACAAATACAAGGTAGTTGTTAGTATTCAGTGAAGTAAAGTGCCTAATACAGTTTTGTAAATTGTACATGCATTTATAATTATAAGCTGTCTTTATTCATATAAAAGGGTAGTTTCCAGTGGTGGTCTGAGTAGTCCACTCATTCAGGGGAAGCAGTGGTTTCTGGTACATGCTCAACAGCCAACTCTCCAAAGAGAAAAGCCTGCTTCTTAAGTTATGCCAATTTCTACAGTGTTAATACTCCCACCCTGGCCAATTTCAAGCTACCAACTTGACATCAACCAGACTGCAAATCCCAGAACTTTTAACAGCCAGCTCCTTTAAGCTTGAACAAGCCAGTCCAGCACACTACTGGGAGGATGTCTGCAGAGGTAGGGTTGCTAGATTTAGCAAATAAAAATATGCCAATAAAGTCAATATTTAGGAAGTACCTATACTAAACGGTTATTTGTTATATATCTGAATTCACATTTAACCAGGTCCTATATTTTATCTGGCAACCTTAGGTAGAGGGCGTGTGTGTGTGTGTGTGTGTGTGTGTGTGTGTGTGTGTGTGTGTGTGTTTGGGGTGTAAGTGAAAGGCTTAAAAAGACAGATTTCCATATTTACCCTCTTCCCTTAACAACCTCATCCAGAGCCTCTGCATTTGTTTGTTTATTTTCCTTCCTTTCTTTCTTCCTTCCTTCCTTCCTTCCTTCCTTCCTTCCTTCCTTCCTTCCTTCCTTCATCTCCTTTGGTTTAGTCAGACAAATGCTATACCAGAATTTTCTCAAGTCATACTTTGTCTTTAGAACAAAAAAGCAGACTTTGAGAAGGAGAATTGAGAAAAATAACAAAGTAATAATCAAATAAATAATTTTTATAAATTCTATGTTATTTAAAGAGGTTCTCTACATTGACCTAACATAATTCCAACATTTTTCAAAACATGTAAGTAAACAAAAGCCAATCATTTTATTCAGAGGCTAACAATTAGCCTGACTGGTGTGGCTCAGTAGTTGACTGTTGACCCATGAACCAAAAGGTCACTGGTTCAATTACTGGTCAGGGCACATGTCCGGGTTGTGGGCTCAATCCCCAGCAGGGGGCTTGCAGGGGGGCAGCCGATCCATGATGTGATGATGTTTCTCTCTCATCAATGTTTCTATATCTCTCTCTCTCTCTCTCTCTCAAAAAAAAAATCCATTAAAAAACATTTTAAAGGGCTAAAAATTAGAATTTTCTGTAGGGAGTGTGTAAGCAAAGAATTAATGAAATCTTTGGTTGTTTATAATAACTCTTTCACAGGTAGGTTTTATTGACAATATTTAGGTGGAGCAGTTCCTTTTAAAACTGTGCATGTGTAAAATAAGCTGAAGAACTGAGTATATCTCGGATTGCCATAGTGAGGTAGGCTATACTCTGACCAGATATTTACATTAATATTAATATTAATGACATTTATCTTTAGAGTAAGAAGAGTAAAAAGAAAATCCTTTTGTTGCCATTGTGTTGTAGCTTGAGTATGCTCATTCCCTGTAAGAAGAAAACATGTATTTAGTAGTTTGCTAAGGCAGCCAGAACAACAGCAAAATAAAAAGAAAAGAAAATACAGATCGGGTAACTTAAATGACAGAAATGTATTTCCTCATGATTCTTGAAGCTAGAAATTCAAAATGAAGATGAAGACAGATTTTGTTTCTTCTGAGGTCTCCTGGGCTTGCAGATGGTCACCTTCTCACCGTGTCCTCACGTTGCCTGTCCTCTGTGTGCTCCCCTGATGTTTGTGTGCCCTAATCCCTTTCTATAAGGACACCAGTCATATTGAATTAGAACCCAACCTAATGGCCTCATTTTAACTGAATCCCTTCTTTAAAGGCCCCATCTCCAAATGTAGTAACATTTGGGGGGTGTGGGTAGGGTGCAATTCAACACATAACAACATACTTCCCTATCATTTATTCTAAGGACATTAGAATTGTAATACAGATTTCTAATTCTTTCTCACTAGTAAAGGAGTCAGTAACTCAATAATTCTAGTCAATTCACAGAGCCATATGATGGACTCCTTTGTCTAGTCCTCCAATTGCTTCCTATTGTGCTCAAAGTACAAGCAGAGTCTTTATTATTAAAACCCTCAGGGCTCTATTCAATCTGCTCTGCTCAGCCTTGTCAGCTTTCTGAATCCCTCTGCCACTTCTCTCTCACTCCATCCATTTCAGTGCCTGGGCCACTCCAGCTGTCCTCCCACCTAAGGGCTAATGCACTTACCTTCTCAGTGCAATGTTCTTCCCCCATTTCTTCCCTTTCTTCAACTCTTCTTCACTCAAATATTACCTTCCCGTGAGGTCCCTGACCAACTGTCTAATAAATAGTCCCCCATCTTAACTTTCTTTGCTTTATGTTTTCTCGGTAGCATTTATGAATATACTTAATGTTCTGTTTACTGGTCTTCTTTGTTATGTATCACCCCACAAGTACACATACTAGACTTTTATCTGCTTTATTGACCAATATGTTTCCTCCATTTGGAGCACTGTCTGCAAATTGCAAATGCTCAGGAAGCACTTTGAGCGAAGAGAATGAAAGAATGAGAGGTTCAGTTTGGATTTATCTTCTTTCATGTCCTCTTCTTCTTACTATGGGGAGAGAAATACATGCAGTGTTTTCCAGGCCTTGGGAGCAGAGAAAAATTAGGCAGGGATGGACTAAACTACTTCAATGCTCCGTCTTATGGTTCTCAACCTTCTGGCCCTTTAAATACAGTTCCTCGTGTTGTGACCTCCAACCATAAAATTATTTTCGTTGCTACTTCATAACTGTAATGTTGCTACTGTTATGAATCATAATGTAAATATCTGATATGCAGGGTGGTCTTAGGCGACCCCTGTGAAAGGGTCGTTTGACCGCCAAAGGGATCGTGACCCACAGGTTGAGAACTGCTGGTTTAGAGACTTATCCATCTGAGCCTTAGGCTACTCAGTGAAATTCAAATTAATTACTTTCTTAAATGGGTGGTGGGATTAAATGGATAAAATGGTTAGCAAAGTGATTGATTATTATAATTCTAAATTTTAATCTGAGCTCAGACTGTGTTACAATTGATTAATCTGGTCTATTATCCAGTTTGACTCAGTGGATAAAGCATTGGTCCATGGACTGAAGGGTCCTGGGTTTGATTCTGGTCAAGGGCACATGCCTGGGTTGCAGGCTCAATCCCCCTGGGGCATGCAGGAGGTAGCCAATCAATAATTCTATCTCATCATTGTTGTTTCTATCTCTCTCTTCCTCTCCTTTCCTCTCTGAAATCAGTAAAAATATATATTTTTTTAAAGAAATGTGGGTGGGGCCATCATAATGAGTAGATGATGCCCAGATTAAAATAATCTGTCTTCAGAGTCTTATCATGTCATATTATCGTTTTCCTTTCATTGCACAGAGATTACCTTATCTTCTAAACCAGTTAAAGAAAATTACCACAATTTATATAGCTTCTTTTGGTTTCAAAACTGAAAAGTAACAGAAAGATTCTTTACTCTCTTAAATGTCTTCTCTTTTCTTTGTCAAATATATTCTGTCTTATAATTGGACAGAATTACACATTTTTGGCCTGCATTTTCCAAAGTTTCTTAGAAATTGTATGAGTTGGAAGGGTTATTTTAATTATTTTGTCTATGCCCTAGATTCTTCCAGTGAGGGAGGTAAAACCCAAACTGAGACTTATCCAAAGATACACACAGCAATGGAGAGATTGAGACCAGGAACATATCTAAGATGCGGAAGGAAGCTAACATTGCCTACCCCATGGGAGTTCTGGACCATAAAAGGTTTTTAATAAGAAAACTGAGGCATGGCAGGAGTGATATGAAATGGCCACAAGGTCACTTCACCCAAAGCATCTTCTACCTTCAGGTCCAGATCTTTCCATTATACTCCCCTGCATCTTCCTTGTTTTCACTAATGAAGAATTACAGTCCTGGACTCTGGCCTCCCACTGAGAAGGTGCCTTGTTGTTTAATGGTCCCCTGGTAGCAGTGAGTATGGACTAACTGGTGCTTTGTGAAGATTCCTCATAATTTAAATGGACTTGAATTTGTGAGGCCACATTTGAATTTATAACCTAACAAACTGCCACTATCTATTTCGAAAGAACACAACTCAAGCATGATCCACCCTCTCCATTCACAATGACTGCAAAATAATCATTCTAAGGCTTTTATATTTCCTGAGACGAGTTTTCTTCCTCTTGCTTTTTCCTGAGTGAGGAAGTGCTTATAATCTCACCTCTTAAATTACATTTTAAGGCCCCACAAACCATAGTAAAGGAAGGGACGGAGTCAGCACTAATTTCATAAACTATCTGTAAGGGAATTAATTACAACCTGACTTATTTTTCTTTTAGAAAGAAGTTGTAAAAGGATCCCATAAATTTTGAAGAAGGAATAAATTCTTTCTCAAAAGGGGTGAGAACTGTAGTAAAATGTTAAAATAGCACAAATTAAAGTTGACTGGAATCTCCTGTAAAATCAAACCAAGCCAACGGGTAATAAATAGCACTCTGAAGAAAAATCAGTGTCTTTACAGCAATAAAACTGATTAAAATATTACATTTAAATGTATGCTGTGAAAGGCATTCTGAGTCAAGATTCATACAAATTATACATATATCTGCCAGTAGTATTTTGGGTTGAATTTAATATGATTTCTCAAACTTCTCTCTCAAATGGGAAAATACAGGGTATCCCCCCAAAATGTATACACACTGACAGCTCAATTGTATAACATCTGACAGCTCAATTGATGTTTCTTTCTTTTCAGATTTAACCTATTGGAATTAATAATGATTCAAAGTGTGTATTCTTTTTTTGGAATAAGTTGATACATCCTGGAAAACAGTTAAATCAAGAGGTTACCTCTAAATAGGGTCACTTCACTTGACACCGTATAGCTATTTCTTGATATTTGTAGTGTGCACATATAGTTTCATATAAACATATAAAGTGTCATTTCTCAACTTTCCACGTGAGGCTTCTCTGTATCATATTTTTTTTTCAATCCCTCAACATATTATCTCTTCCTTCTACGTGATCACTGAGTAGTTAGGAATAGAAATTCACTTTAACTTTATTCAAGGAAAATTGTCATCTTTATATCTCCATTGCCAAGAATCACATCTTGCTTATAGCAGACTCACTCAAATATATTTGCCAATTGAGGATCTTTAAAAAAATGGAATCTGCTAACGTGGTATATGTAATGCATTCTTAAATTATTTATTTGAAAGCAGTTATTTGTCATTATTTAGGGCGCTCCTCCCTGTGTGTTTTGTAAAAAGTTAAGATTCAGCCTGGCTGGTGTGGATCAGTGGTTTAGCATTGACGTATGAACCAGGAGGTCATGGTTTGATTCCCGGTCAGGGAACATGCCCTAGTTGTGGGCTCGATCCCTAGAGTGGGGCATGCAGGAGGCAGACAACCAATGATAGTCTCTCATCATTGATGTTTCTCTCTCTCTCTCTCTCTCTCTCCCCCTTCCTCTCTGAAATCAACAAAAACATTAAAAAGAAAAGATGACTGTCCTCTTTGGAGAAGTGTCTACTTAATTACCTAATCTTCACTCCAACATAGATATCAGGTGCATTTTTTTGAGTCATAAACCAATATGAGCCTTACCTCTGCCACTAATTAGCATGTTACTCAATTTCTCTGCATCTCAGTTTCCCCATGTGTAAAATCGATGGGGAAAATATTTTACTCATCTGTTTAAAGATATTGAAACATTATGTTAATGCAGGTGAAGCATCTGGAGCAATAATGGAAAAGTTAAAAAATGCTACTCAGTGTTTATTGTGATAATGGTTATGAAAATGAATTTTTGTTAACAAATAATGTGATTTGGGTGTCAGTGATGTCTTTGGACTTCAGCTATCTCATTTTTTAGAAAAATATAGTTGTTGAGCTAAGCTGTCATTATTGCCCTCCCCAACTCCAAAAGCTAATAATATAATTCTAAGGCAAGTTGTATATAGTCTGAAAGATCTATTTCATAAATTCAATTCAAATATCTGCAGTCTCCCCGACTTTAAATTAATACATATTAGATGTGGCCCCAAAAGAGTGGAAAGCACACTAGAGACTTTAGAGAGAGAGGCACTTGGTTTAGAATCACCCCCAGCAGTAGCTAGCTTTGTCATTGAGTTATAACCTATATATGGCCAATAGAGATGATTCTCTATTACAGGTGTACTATAAGAAGTGAAGTGACAGCCCAACACTTTATAGCAAACAATCATGATTATAACAGATTTTACAGACTTCACAGGGTTCTAAGAATTCTTTGTATCCAATAAACTTGTATATGCTCCAGCACACTAGGGACATGATCAGCACGTACAATGTTATCTATCAGGCGTACGACACAAGATCTAATGCAGATTATCAGCTTGACCACATTCCTCCCAGCAAATTATTTTTTCTAATTTCCTTCAAAGTTAATATAGGAAGAGAAATGAAGTGTCCCCAAGAATCTTTCTGCACTTGGTAGGCAAAAAAAAAAAAAAAAAAAAAAAAACAAAAGATTTAACCCTCATAAGTTATGTAACCCTCAGCAAGTTCTGTGGCTAAGTTTGTAGCATTTGGTAACCTCTAATTTGCATGTGCTTTCTTTGGATTTTTGTCTGTCCAACTTTGTCTGGGTTTGGAACATCATCTTCAGAGGTCAAACAGGTTGGAGCCATACCCGCTCACACCTACTTTTATTTTTCACACAAAATGCCCCCTTGAAAACTGTAGGGATTTGTGATGAGTAAGCAAAAGGTCTTCTTCCGCTGCTTCACTTGACCCAAGGTTTGAAAACACTAAGTGGCGTGATTAGCCATGAGAATGGGTTGCTATCCATAAAAATGTGTTATACCCTAAAGAAGGCAAAGTCTCCGACTGTGTTATGAAAGAACCCTCGGCGAAATGTTTTTTGACAATATTATCATTTTTGTATTGTTGTATGTATATGTGTTTATGGTAGCCTGGTTTTTGATTGCTTTTTTATATTTAATTTATGTCTTTGTGTCTTTATGTCCTGTAATGGCTGAAATAAACATGTATTTTATTTCCTTTGAGATTCCCAAGAGTTACACATCAGATACTTACTGCTAATTAGTTCCATAATACAGAGTAAAGCTGTTCTGCAAACTCTGCTGGACAAGTGAATGACAGTAAAAAACAAAAACAAAACTGCTTTCCTCTGAACGTGAAATATAACTATAGTCATTTGTGCTTAGGTAAACAGAAAGAAAACCTGGGTATTTCACTCCATGTTCAGCCTGTGCTTTTGTACCACTCATTTTATTTAGAACAGTTGCATACTTAGAGAAGTGAAGAAAACCTATATTTTCTCTCAATCAATTAGTCCATTATAACTTTTTGTAGATTCATATAATTACCTCAATTATTTTAATTTATTTACTATATATACATATCACTTTTAATAGCTAAAAGTATTCCTAAAGATAGACATTATAAGATTAATTTTTCCAGATCTATGCATTATTACTTTGAAATCTAAAGATACTTTGGATGTGCTGCCAATAGAATTCTCTTATCCAGGTGTATTCTTAAATATGATATTGTAGCACTTGGTATGCATGATATTTAATGGACAAATAAATAATTTGTATAAAAGTACTTTTTCTCTTGGGAGTGACAATTAATATTTTATAAACATATTCCACATACAACTTTCAAAAATTAACTCACATCCTATCATTCATTGCTATTCATTTTTATTGTTTCTTTTTCTATCCAAAAGCTTTGGTGGGACTTTCTATTTATCTGTGAGATATCTGTGTACTCCAAGTCTGTGCCAAAGTCCCTAATGGTTCATCATATGCCACATCCCCTTGCTCCCATCTCTGAACAACACTAACTTTTCCTGGGTCCCATTCCCTTAGGGATGCATCCTGATAAAGTGGTTATGAATGGCACATCCCACTCATAAATAACATATGCACTCTTATAGATTTCTGAAGTTAGTAACTTTATTTAGGAAGTGGGCATACATTTTAAACACTTTTCATGTCTGTTGAAGAGAATTTTGAGCAGGTAAGCTGTTTATTATTTTTAGAGTCATATTCTATTATGTAGCTACTTGCCACTTACTATGCATGGATCGACTCTGAAGGAAACTGACATAAATACTGTGTACAGGATAGGATAGTTTTCCAGGACGACTTGGCTACTCTACCCAAATAATCAATGTCTGAATAACAGGGGACACACATCACATGGACTTAGGACTTCGGCAATGTTTATACAAGGGTTTCTGTGTTTCAGGGAGGAAAAGAATGATGTATACATGGCTGGTACTTTAAAGGAACACCAGCCTGTCTAGCCACTCATTTAGCGAGGTATGCTGGCCAGCCAGTGGGGAGACTTCCAGGTATTCATTGGTCTATCCTTACGTAATCACTGAATCAACTTTGGGCCAGGCAGTGCCAAAACGGCAAGAAGATCCCGGAGGCTGTCTCCTCCATAGAGTCTGATTTGTACACAAAATTAAAAAGACACATGCAGAGGTAACTAATTTCAATCTTTTTGAGAATTTTAGAGGATAAGGGATCATTTTTAAAAAATATAGTTTTATTGATTTCAGAGAGGAAGGGAGAGGGAGACAGAAACATCATTGATGAGAGAGAATCATTGATCAGCTGCCTCCTGCACACCTCTCACTGGGGGTCAGCCTGCAACCCTGGCATGTGCCCTGACTGGGAATCGAACTGTGACCTCCTGGTTCATAGGTCAATGCTCAATCACTGAGCCACACCAGTCGAGCAAGGGCACATTTTTTAAAGAAGAACTGAACTTGAAAAGAGTGGTGCATTAGGAGCAGAGAAAGCCTGCAAAACAGCGCAGACTTAGTTATTCTAGGTCTCACTTCTGGTTTAGATTCCACCGCTGTGATGATCTAAATGTACCCATGAATATTCAGCATCCCACTCTCTTTCATTCTCCTCATTCTACCTCAACCCATCTTTTCCCCTTTATTTTTAATAGCTAGATGTTCTCAAATAGCTAGATGTTCTCTTAAAATAGTTCTCATCTTAGCAGGCTGGTTGTTGAGATAAAATAACTATTGTCCATCCAGCTATAGGCAATCAAAATCTGTAGGAATGATATTGGATCCCAGGACTTGAGTCTCTGGCAAATACTTAAGGCTCCTTTTCAAAAGGAAAGGGATGGATCTCTCCTTCTAAAGAGCTTTTAAGTTTATATTAAAAATTTAAAAAATACATTAGAAATACACAAATTCAACTCCCTCCATTTCCCGTCATCAGTTCATACAATCCCATGCTGCATTTGCTCATCACATCCACCTCTCACCCTTGTCAAATGGGTCTTTTGGGTTTCTCCTGACAAGTCACCTTCCAGTTTTGTTCTCATTCTCCTTTGTCCTAGTCCCGACTTTCTTCGATTAAAGCCCATCCCAAAGGCCATAAAAGCTTTCTTAGGAGTCACTGTTCTCGGAAAGCCTTTTCATTTAAAAAAAAAAGTTTATCCTCTATGGTCTACCAGTAGTCGGCAAACTCATTAGTCAACAGAGCCAAATATCAACAGTACAATGATTGAAATTTCTTTTGAGAGCCACGTTTTTTAAACTTAAACTATATAGGTAGGTTCATTGTTATTAACTTAATTAGGGTACTCCTAAGCTGGCCTTTGCTAAAAAGTCCTCTATCTGAGGGGTCGACCTCAGCGAACGTACCCCCACTTCTTCTAATGCCACTTCTTCAAAATAGACTCGCCCAGGCCGAAAACCGACTTCTGCGCATGGGCCACGAAGTTTCAATCGCACTGTACGTGTGCGCGCCCGCACATGGTATTTTGTGGAAGAGCCACACTGAAGGGGCCAAAGAGCCGCATGTGGCTCGCGAGCCGCGGTTTGCCGACCACTGGTCTAGCCTATGTGGTTCATTACTTGCCTATGAACTACTTTATAATAATATGATAACAGTACCTAAACATGAGCTTTGCATATTGAAGGCATTGTTTCAGTGCTAGACAAATGTTATTTAATCCTCCCAGAAATTATATGAGGTAGAGTTTTTATAGAAAATGAGGAGAAGAAACCAGGAACCTCCCCAGCAGCTAGGAATGTGCCATGCTCTTGACCACTTTATATTCCCCTGTGAAGATCCATCCTCTATAAATACTATATATTCCATAGTACCCAGAAGAAAGTGGTGTATGTGTTAATAAATAGCAACTAACATAATGCCAAAGTTAAATAGCAATTATACTTGGATAACATATCCTCATAATATTTCACAGTGACCTTGAAATCTGGAAGGAAATAGGAAAGAGTGACCACAAAAATTGTACGGAATTCTGTATATCATCACATTCAGATGGTATCTGGGTGTTCTAGAATAGGCAAATTGATTAGGTCTTGGCTTTCCGGGGCATTTCTACTTAAGTTTATATCCCAGATACAATATTTACATTAATTTTTAACTCCTAATGTCATCTTACGCAAGAATCCAGAAGGGTGCAGGATGGGAGACGAAAACAGAAACGATGAGAAGATAATTACATGCTCAGCCACACCAGAACAATTGCTCCAAGACCTGATATAGAGAGAAGGATGCCAGGAATCATGAAGTAAGAGACAGCTTCCGAGTTAAGTGGCTAACCACAGAAAACTGCATGTAAACCAATTAGCTCTTGAGAGAGACACAGAATCCACAAACACACGGTGTGCATTTTTTAACCACTTATCTGGGAAAGAGAGATAGCAATTGCAAAAATGAGATCATGAAAGTACTTACACTGTGACCATATCAGGAGATTCTGGCAAAGTGCTAATGGTGCCAAGAATAAAAAATAAAAATACAAAAGTGGGTGATTACATACTCCAAATGAATATCCAATTTACAGACTAGCCTAAAAATATTTTTTTTTTGCCCAATTTTAAGTTCAGTGATATTTTCAGCACTACGATAGCACAAAAACAATGCAAAACAAAACAATATTTCTGTCTTTCTTTCATCCTTTCCTCTCTTCCTCTCGACTCATGCACACCCCAGGAAAAAACACATGTATAGCATAGTTGTGGCTATCTATGTAAGAAGGTATTCTGTGCATCTATCTATTCTATATAAAAATTTCAAGGTAAATAATAAAAAACCTTGTGAAATGAAAGAAATCCAAACATTTGACTTCCCTTTCTCTTTCCTTTGTATTATTGAGTTTATTACAAAAGAAATTAATAGTATAGCACGTTAACGTTAATAAGAAAAAGAGCACAACTTACTATCATTATCAGCATAGAAATTGCTACCATAAATTTTTTTTTTCTTGACTCCATCTTTACAAGCCCAGTATCATTTAAAGGATGATTCGACTCATACTTCCTTTTCCTTTAAAAGTATTTTAAAATACTTATCACATTTTCTAAAGCTTTCTATTTTTGGTTTCAAGAAAGTTCACACTTGAAACCAAGCAGTTATGTCATTTATAAATGCTATGTCAAAAGAAAAAGTGTTGGAATGTGTTTTCAAAGTGTTGGAAATCTATTAACACTGGTTAAGTAGCAATATATAATAAATGAAAAGAAGGGAATTATTTTATGCAGAAGAAAAATGGGTCTATGAGTTATCCAAAATGCACACAGTGTTGTAGTGGGCTTTATATATTGTTTAAAACTCAACCAAATTTGCCTTTTAGTATTTACCTATGATAATGAGTTTTCCTGGGCTACTCCCTCTACATATACCACTGAGTCACTGAGTAGAGGAAGTAGGGATTAAATATGTCTGTTCCAATTGATTCATAAACCATAATATATTTTTACATTTAAGCCCATTTTGACTTAGACAATGTAGTCTTTGATTTACAAATAATTCTGCATGGGGAAAAAATCTTTAAATACAACTTAACACAGAGAAAGTGATAAAAAAATTTTTAATTGTACATAAATTTTTGTGGGAAAAGGTCAGATTATACCTTAAGCCACTAATGAAAGATTTAAAATATGATTTTGTATTCTAAGGTATTTTGTTGTTGTTGTTTTGTTATTTTAGAACTGTACTACAGGAGAGGTTTTAAAGGAAATTAATTTCCTAAGAGAATAAGTAAAATAGATAGGTTTTAAAAATATAAATACGGAAGGTCATCACTTTATAAATAAATATTTTGACAAAGCTCATTTGTAAGTTAATAGTTTGAAAGTTGGTGCACATGCATACAGAGATAGCAAAGTTGGAAACATTTGCCAAATTTGACATATTAGAACTAAAAAATAGTGAAAAAAGATATTGTAAAATCAACATTTTAGTATTTATTTCTAAATTAATGGACTCCTTAGCTATTCCATGTAGAGGTGGCTGGATAAATATTTTAAAGTTTATGTCAAGAGGGCTGTTAAATAAAAGGATAATCTAAAAAATAATATCCACATGGTGATGACATTTGTGTGAAAAAAACACACGTAAATCAAAACAAAACCACATGTGTATTTATGTGTATAAATACAGAATAACACTTCAGAATATTAATTTGTTGGCTTTTCTATACTTACCTTTCTCTTACTGCTACCCCCAGGGTACACTAAGCCCATAGGGAAGCAAAAGTAGAAATTCAAAGAGACTGCTGATGTAAGTCTAAGAAAGATTTGGGTTCATAATCAAAGAGACAATTTTTCTGCTCACAAGTCTAGTTAAAATGGGTTCAAAGAGAAAGGAGACTCCCAACTAGAGTCTTCAGTTGGGAAGGAGTAAGCTTGTTCGTAGGACCACAGAAAAGAGTTGAAGGGCGTTGGGCTACACTTATGCTACTGTTGAGAGCAGACCCTGTCATCCATCTCCTGGGGACATCTCCAAGTCCCTGATCACAGAGTCAGAGCAGTGGACACCATGTATGGGGATGACCAGGGGGAAAAAAGTGTCCAGAATCAGTTAAGTATTTTGTAAAGATTTGAAGCCAGGGGAAACTGTGTGGGAAAAGGCCTAAAAGGAAATATACCAAAGGATGGTCTTTACATCTAAGGCATTTTGTAGAATTGAGGGAAGAGGGAGTCAAGGAGATTTTTACCAAAAAAAAGTATTCATTAGCATTTTGTGTAATTCAAATAATTTTGAATCATTGATTTGACTTTCACAAAACAGGGAAAGAAATTAGAATAAAATGTTTAAAAATATTTTCTCAATAGCTGATGATTTTTTACAAAGGGGAAGTTTAGAAAGTGTTAGGGACTGAATGTCTGAATCTGCCCCACATTGATAGGTTGACATCCTAACCCCTCAGTGTAATGGTATAAGGTGGTGGAGCTTTTGGAAGGTGATTAGGTCATGAGAGTGGAGCTCTCATGAATGAGATTAGTGCCCTTACGAGGTCCAGAGAGCGTTCTCAGCCCTTCTGCCAGGTGAGCACACAGCAAAAGGACAGCAGCCTCTGAACCAGGAATCAGGCCCTCACTAGACATCAAACCTGCCAGCACTTAGATCTTGGACTTCCCAGATTCCAGAACTGCAAAAATAAATTTCTCTTGTCTATTATCCAACAGTCTATGGTAGTTTGTTATGGTCGTATAAACAGACGAAGACAGGAAGCAAATGAAAATTTTTATTGAGATTCTAAATGGCTCTTCTGAGTAGTGCCAAGAGAATTATAAGTTGTATTAGTCACATCTAATTTCATGTCAAAATGCAGGGTGACCCAAAAATTGCATACACACTTTGAATAATTATAAAGGCAGTGCTTATTAAAATACATTTCATTTTCAAAATGTAACAGCTATTAGCTTTTGAAGTCTGACATTTTTTGGGACACCTTGTATATTAATTTTATTTCCATTAATATATTCATGTCTCTAACCACTAATATATAATATATTTACCAGACATAATTTGGATTGATTTGGGAAATATGGGAAAAGTAGACAAAATTGAAAGGAAAAATGGAAGTATGAAGGTGACTAGAAAGGATTGTGTTTATAACAACTGATATTTATTGGCATTTATTGAGCATTTTCTGTATGTCAGACATAAATTTAGCATATGTGACTTAATATAATTCTTCAAAACAACTTTATAAGTGCTATTATTACTCCATTTTACAAATTAGGAAATTGAGAGATAAACAAATTAAGCAACCTGTCCAAGGCCACAAAGCAGGAAAGGAGTGGAGAGCGGTGAACCTAGAACATCTAATTCTAGAGCTGTACTTCTAGCCACCATATCGTATTTCTTTCAGTGTGTGTGATAAATGTTTGGAAAGAAGAAATTAATTGAGATAGGATACAGAAAAACAGAAGAAAGTGAAATGTGTACAAAAAATGGTACAGCCCTAGCCGGTTTGGCTCAGTGGATAGAGCATCAGCCTGCAGACTGAAGGGTCCCAGGTTCGATTCCAGTCTAGGGCACATGCCTGGGTTGCGGACTGGATCCCCAGTAGGGGGCGTGCAGGAGGCACCTGTTAATGATTCTCTCTCATCATTGATGTTTCTACCTTTCCCTCTCCCTTCCTCTTTGAAATAAAAAAATATATATATATTTTTTAAATGGTATAATAGGGGATTTTGGATAACAGAATTCCTTAAATTGCCACTAGGTGGCAGTGGTGGACCAGAACAGTTTATTTTCCAGAGCAAGAGGGTTCAACAATAGGCCTCAGGGTGGTTATGGAATGGTGAAACTGTACAACCTCATTCAAATGGATAGGATTTTTATAAATCAAATGTGACTTAAAGGGACATATTCAATTCTGACTTAAGACAAATAGGGAATATCATCTATTAACATCCTCATTGATTCCTTCTATAAAACTCAAAGTTCGCCACTGCAATTCATACCATCTTGATAAGGACATGATTCTAAGCCAAGTATCATGTACATATCAGTTGTTAAAAAAAAGACTCCATCTTTTTCTCCAGGGTCATTATCAAAAAGATGATGATGCAACACAAAATTAAAGATAAATGGTGTTTATTAGAAATTATTGTGGCCCTGGCCGGTTTGGCTCAGTGGATAGGGCAGACTGCAGAGGGTCCCAGGTTTGATACCGGTCAAGGGCACATGCCTGAGTTGCGGGCTTGGTCCCCAGTGTGGGGCATGTAGGAGGCAGGCGATCAATGATTCTCTCTCATCATTGATGTTTCTATCTCTCTCTCCCTCTCCCTTCCTCTCTGAAATCAATAAAAATTTATTAAGAAAGAAAGAAAGAAATTATTGTAGCATCATGCTAAAATCACATGATATTTAGAGTATGATTACTAAACCCTATTTTGCATAACCACTCTGACCCCATGACATTCCTGAGAAATAAATACTCAAAAGAGGCAAACACAAATGATAAAGTTTCTCATCCCCTTTGTTGTGGGTTACAGAGCTGCTATTAACCCCAATTTTAAAGTTGCTGGAAAATTGGACGTGCACACATGATTGGGCTCAAAAACAAAGTGAAGCTTCTGGCCTTGATTAGGCCCCTACTTACCACCAACTGGTTTCCAAAATGAAATAATTGTAACTAAAAGTTTAAATTCCTCCTGGCCTACATAAGCAAACTAGAGGCCCAGTCACCAATTCGTGCATGGGTGGGGTCCCTCTACCTGGCCGGCAATCGGGACCGATCTGGGGCCACGAGAGGTTGGCTGGGGGGAGGGGCTGTGGGAGGTTGTCTGGACAGCCCTGATCAGGGCCTATCAGAGCCAGCCAGTCGGCAGGAGGAGCTGTGGGAGCACACTGATCACCAGGGGGCAGCTCCTGCATTGAGCGTCTGCCCCCTCGTGGTCAGTGCACATTATAGCGACCGGTCATTTGGTCATTTAGGCTTTTATATATGTAGATGAGAGCTCAAGATAATTAGTCGGCATTAAAGGGCCATTTCCTGGGTCAGTTTTTTTTTGTTTGTTTGTTTGTTTGTTTGTTTGTTAGAGGCAGGAAAGGGGCAGAAAACATAGGGCAATTTTCAAGAAAGAGTCACACCCAACTATGGGAACTTTTAGCACCAGGTGATCATGAGACTACAAAATGTGGTCTAACCACTGTTTTAAAAGCTGGTCCCAACAGAAGAACAACACATTTGGAGAGGCAGTCAGTAAGAATTAAGTGGGAGATGAGTGAGAATTAAGCCCTTCTCCCCACCACATACACAAATAACATGACAATATGCATTTATCTTTTCTAGTCCTATACTATCCAATACAGGAGCCTTCAGCAACTATTAAGCATTGCAAAATGTGACTGAAGAACTGGTGAGGTTGAGAAACTGAACTTTATGATTGATTTGATTTTCATTTAAATTTAAAAACTGAAGCAGTGTGAAATATTTTCCTGCTAAACATAGCTTTATTGTTTTGGTAGAACTCATTTTACTTTAAAGGGAGTATTGCATAAGATATTGTTACATTGTAGTGCATATTTTGAGAGCACATCCTCTCTAGTTCTAAAAATAGATGCATCCATGGAATCAATGTAAATGAATTGATTCAGCAGATAATTTCTGTAATGTGTTTATGTGAATTTTTTATTCAGATAGCACAAAGTTATAGTGACACCTGTGTAAATTGTAAATGATAATGAAATTGAGATATTTTAATAATAATATTTTAAAATTATTTTTTAATGGTATAGTAAGTATGAGCAAAATTTCCTATTTTTAAAAAAAGGCATACATTTGATGTAAGGTCAGTTGAAAATGAAAAAGCTAGTATTTTGACGGGCATAGTAAAGAAAAAAAGAAACTAGAAAAATCTGTGTCAAATTTAATGATCTGGGCAATTAAAATTTGTTGTAGAGATTTTAAAAATGCTGTTTGCTCATTGTATAATTTTTTTAAAGATAAAGTGGGCAATATTAGACTTTTTTGAGCAAATACATAGTAAAATTGATAATTAAATGTCTAAAATTTTTAAATATTTTCTAAACAGGATCTAAGCATTTAAAAACTTGACGAGTTTTAAGATGGCTTGAATTATTGCACACAAAAATTATTTTTAGATTGTTGGTAAAAAATATCATAATTTCAATTATGGTACTTTTTGTTAGAGAATTATGAGGAACAACTAAGAAAAATATTTTATAAAAAGTGAGATAACTTTAATTAAGCCATCAAACAATTACCAGTAGAATACAAACACTTTCTAAAAATATTAAAAATCGATTGAAAATTTGAAAAATTATAATCTTTTCTTTAGCTTTAGATGAGTCTTGTGATTCATGTAGGAGATTATTAATATGTAGTTAAAATTTGTCTCAAAGGACCTTCCAGTTTACAAATAAATGTTGTCAACTCATGACCTAGAAAATTAAGTTGTGATGTAGATACTTTGGCTTCTCCTGTCAAAACAAATTTCAGATATGAAAAAATCAGTTTCCATCTAAAAAATTCAATATATTAAAATTTCAAAACAAGAGATTATGTTTTTCTCATTGCTTCATTCCACTGTATAATGCACATTGAAAATATTTGTGCTCTGTTTTCTGAGAGTCTTGAATGTGCCATGAATGCGGTTGTTAAAATAATTCAAATTTAAAGGCCATGGATATACATATATTCAAAAGTCATGAACCATTGCTAGTTTATAGAAATGCTGAAAGGAATAAAAGACAATGGACTCAATAATCTAGTGTTCTTTGCTAATGTTCATTGAGTCATGGATGAATTTTACAAAGATTTATTATATTAGCTAGAAATAAAGATTTTTCTAAACAAAAACAAAAAAAAGGTGAAAATGGCAGAGTGATTTCTGTTTTCTCACTTATACAACACTGCATAAAAATAAGCTAAACTTGTGGCTCCAAGGAAAAGAAGTATTTGTGATCTAGGTAGAAAGGTATACGAATTTATATTAAAATAAAAACTATTCTTATTATAAATTCATAATAACGATTTTATACGTTTTTTCTAACATAATCAATATACAGAAGATGTTAATTGTAATCACCAATATTATATAAATTGGATGCAAAGAGTAAAAAAATTTGAGGAATCCTGTTGATATTGATAAACTTTTAAAATAGGTTTTTTTTAATTTATAAAATACTTCCTTTGAATTAATGTTAATAATACTGAGTTGATACAAAAGTTAATGCATTTATTTAGTTTGGATATACATAGTTTGAAACTGATATACTTTTGCTTCAAAGGCAAATCAATTCTAAAGAATGATGAACCAGTTTTATCAATGTAGATGTCAATCATTTATATATGTATATATATTTTTAATTGATTTCAGAGAGGAAGGGAGAGTGAGAGAGAGAAAGAGATAGAAACATTAATGATGAGAGAGAATCATTGATCAGCTGCCTCCTGCATTTTTCCTACTGGGAATCGAGCCGGCAACCTTGGCATGTGCCCTTGTCCAGAATCAAACCCAGGATCCTCAGTCCGCAGGTCGACACTCTATCCACTGAACCAAACCAGTTAGGGCTAGATATCAATCTTAATAGAAAAAAATTTTTGTTAGCCACTTCAGTTATTAGAAAACATTTAAATATTTCTGAAAATATATAGGTCTGTGAATCTTCTTTTTCAATGATAAATTTTATGAAATCTAACTACAGACCATATATTTCCAGCAAAAATTTAGATCCCATACAATATGTGCTGTAGCCTGTAAGTATAATATACATACCAGATTTTCAAAAATTAGTATGAAAAAACTAATGTGAAATATCACATTAATATTTACAAAAGGATTACTTATTAAAATTATAATATTTTAATGTGTTGGGTTAAATAAAGTATAGCAGTAGAATTATTTTCACTTTTTTCGTAGTTACTATAACATTTATAGTCACCTATATGGCTCTCATTCTACTTCTGTTGAGCAGTGCTGATGTATGCTATGTTAGGATTTGCTTGGGGAGTTCAGCTGAGCTCGGAAGAATTTCACAGCATTATTTTGATCTAACATCCTTATAATGTTTGACTCCAGAGTACAAACTCAGAATGAAAAACAATCTGATACATATTCCCCTCTAACATATTTTCCTGGTTTTCCACACTCCTTAAGCATAATTTCCCCGACAAATCAAGGCATACAGTATCCACATTAATTCCATAACACTGATCTCCCTCAACTCTAAGGCTGCCCTCCCCTCCCCTCAGTTTCCTATGATCTTCTACATAAAGCTTAAGCCCTACATCCCCCTTCTCCAGAAATCTTATCTTTTTTTCCATCCAAGTTCCTAAAAACACTATGTCTGCCCTCTTTTCCTTCCCCTTCTCCATTGTACACACATCTGCTGATGCTAATTGGCTTCCTTTAGGGTCTTGTAGAGGGAATCAGACATTCTAATCACATTCTAATCGGCAGAGAGGTTATCATTTGGTCCATCTGGTTCTGAAAACTCTCAGAAGTTACTATCTACTTAATGAAAGACATGTCTCCTCACCTCTGTTTAACTTACAAAGAGGAAAGAAAGAAAACCCATGAGTTCATGCTTCCCTTGCCTCCAATTTGTGGCTCAGGAAAAAAAAATCAGAATTATTATGAAACATGAGTCAAAAGTTAAACCAAACAGACATATGTATCAGGCAAAGACTGATTTAGAAAGTGTTTTTTGAAGATTAGCATGCAGAGAGGGACAAAGTTAAATGATAAAAAAAACATGCCGTGCAAACTGAAATATTGTGTAACAAATTAAGTTTGAAATTGTTTTAATTGGTATGTACATGTGGAAACAATAGAAATCCAACAAGAAAATATATCTACTTAATTCTGAATGCACCCAGGCATTTTATGAATTATTTTATATTAGAATTCCAGGCAAGAGAATATTATAGCTCTTTAGTAATAGCAAATTTATCCTAAAATTAGTTTCTCTTCTCTTTTTCATTTCCACAAGCCTACCAGGACTTTTAAAAAAATTTACAATGGTTTTCATGTAAATATTTATGTTTACGTTATGCTAAAATGGAGTGTTATGCTAATCACTCCATTTTCTGATTTTTTTTTTTAATTAGAAAAAAATCTAAGTCTAAGATTACCAGTATTTGTTGTTGTTAATTCTCACCCAAGGATGTTTTTTCCATTGATTTCTTTTTTTAGAGAGATTGGAAGGTAGAGGGTGAGAGAGAGAAACATCAATGTGAGAGACACATTGACTGGCTGCCTCCCACATGGCTTTGACTGGGGCCTGGGATCCTGCAACCCTGGGCCAGGAATCAAACTTTCAACCCTTTGGTGCATGGCTTGACACTCCAACCACTGAGCAATACCATCCAGGATACCAGTATTTTAAAAAAAAAATTCTTTAGCCTTTTCTCTATGCTGATTACTTAATGCTCTATTATACCTACCACTCTGAATATTACCATCAGTGTTCTTTTCTTTAAATTGGGAAAAGAACAGTATCTCCTTCATGGGGTTGTTGTGATAATTAAATGAAATAATGTGCCTGGCACAGAGACATGCAAACACTGTAATTATTATCATTATTTGCATTATGATTTTCTGATCCCTATCAGCATACTTGCATCCCATTTTATTATCAAATAACAATATTTATTAGAGGAGTTTCGAGCATATGGTGAAGTTACATCATAAGACCTTTTAATTGGCAACTAGAACTCTAGATTGTCTGGAAAAAAGAGAAATGAATAATAATATTATTGATCCATTAGTCCCATGTTTATGTGCACCTTATAACTGAGCATCCCTGAATATGATTTTAGAAGAGTATATATATATATATTTATATATTTTTATACAATATATATATTTTACACAATAGACCACTATTTCAGGAGTAAAAACTGTTATTGGGCTAAGTGAAAGATAGCATTTTTTTTTACTCTTTCAATAAAGTGAAATGTACTTTATGGGCAACTGAAGGGATTTTCAAAAGTAATTTTTATAAATGCAGTGTTAAGTGCTACTTTCAGAATCTAATTCTGCCATCACATGGGACTACATTAGGTGGGTCAAACCTGCCTGTTGGCAGTTTCTCTTCATTAGCTGTGAGTCTCTGAGATTAGAGTCATCAAGTCTCTTCCTCTCTGACACAGAAGTGAGAGAGAAGCCTGGAAGGCACTTGCAGATGCCTTTGTACAGATTCAAAAAGCACTGGCAACTCCTGGGGGTCTTGAATGAGAAGTATTACAGATTTTTTAAGACACTAAACTGATTTTTAAAAAATGTGCCTTGCCCTGATGACCAGTTTGGCTCAGTGGCTAGAGCGTTGTCCTGTGGACTGAAGAGTCCCAGGTTCGATTCCGGCCAAGGGCATGTACCTAGGTTGCGGGCACATCCCCAGTAGGGGGTGTGCAGGAAGCAGCTGATCAAGTTTCTCTCTCATGGATGGTTCTAACTCTCTATCCCTCTTCCTTCCTCTCTATAAAAAAATCAATAAAATATATTTTTTTAAAAAATAAAAAATGTGCCTCAAATTTTGTTGCCTTATAACTCTGAATCCAAAACATCAATTGCCTATATTGCTTTAGTGCAGCAATTTTCAACTGGTGTGCCACAAGAATTTTTAAAGTATTCAATACCCAACTGTTTAGTCAGGGGCACTGACCCTTCCCCTTAGATTGTCAAATTAAGAAAACAAAGCAAACAAACAAAAACAAAAAAATGACATCAGCCAACACAACAAGGAATGAATCAAAATTATGTCTATTTTTTTGTCAGATCGGCAAAAATGTATTTTTTTGGTGTGTCGCAAAATTTTAGTAATTTGTTTATGTGTGCCATGAGAAAGGTTGAAAAAGGTTCAAAATGCTGCTTTAGTGGGTACAATAGAGAATAAAGTCAATGCTCCGTTTGGTATTTTATGTTCAAGTTTTGTTTTTATGGATTTAGAGCAAGATAATATCTACCAAGTTAGTTTTTTTATGAGAAAAACAAAACAGGATTTCTAGGTTTTTTAATTGTTTCAGGGTGGAACCTGAAATTCAAGGCATAGAGCTTTCTTCTCCTATTTTATGAAGAAATATATAACAGAAGGTGCTTTTTTCAAATAGAAAATGGCACTGGAAAGCTCTTTCACCTTTGAGATTAGGAAATGTGGGGCCATAAAACCAGCTGACTTAGGTGAGGATAAGCCTGCTGCCTCTTGGGTGGGGGTTGGGGAGAAGGAAAGCAAAGATGATAGACTTTCTGATCTGGAATCTGGATTGAGTGAGGGGAAATCAAAGAATATCCAAACTTCTGCTCTGCTTCCCTCTGCTTCATGCAGCACGGTGCCAGGGTGCTGGCTCCGTGCAGGCGGGCAGGAGGGTCTTGATGCACAGCCTGGGCCAGCGCGCTCCTGGTCTACAGTCTATACGTGACACAGACAAGGTCAGGATGTTCCAGCTTAACTATGTGAAAGAAGAAGTAGGTGGCAGAGAATTAAAAGTAAGAATAACGAAGCAAAGTTTGGCATCACTGCCAACAGGTCACCATGGATCGGGGAGGAAACCTCTGTGAAGTAGACAGCCCCAAGGAAAGGCCATGAAGTCTTAGAGAATCAACATTGGTCGGGGGAGGGGGAAATCAAAAGTCGGACCCTACCTAGCACAGGTTTACTGAGCTTCATGGAGTAATCGCTCTGCTTTGCCTGAGAGCACAGACCTCGAGCACCATAATCCACAGGCACTTCTGCAAGTGTGTGTAGCAATGACCAAGACCAGTGCCAAGACCCGTCGGATGTTCCTCAGTTAATTAGAAGGACTAGCAGAGGATGACATGTGGGTCCAAGTTCACTTTTCCTTGGATGACATGTGGGTCCAAGTTCACTTTTCCTTGTCCTCATGAAATCGCATGCCTTAAAAAAGAGATAAGAAATCCAAAAGAATTGAGTATTTACCTTTAAGAGACTGAGTTAGCCCAAGAGCCTTTTAAACAAAGAGACAAAGTTGCCATATATCATCAAGTTTCAGGATTTTTTGTTTGGGTTTTTGTTTTGTTTTCAAATTAGAGAAAGAAAGGATCAAGGGCAAGATGATGTCAATCACAGAACATAACAATGACTATTTTGGCACATATACATTTTAGTGTGTAAATTTTAACCTTGCTCCAGGAGCATCTGAGGGCAAATCCTCTATCCGACGTTATGCAAACCCTACACTTGAACACAGCGCAGGGTAGCCTTCTCTCTCTGCTGGTAAAAGGGTTAGCACATGCTAGAAAGTCAGATACCCTTAAATGTTACTTGGAATGTAGAGTGAGACCTAGGAGACCTTTCTATATGAATCAGATACAAATGAAAAAGAAAAGATATTCTCATAGCAAAAATGCCATTTTTGGGTGGCAGTCAATAGGTATCATTTTCACTGCTATCCCACAAGGATCTCTGAAAGGGGAGAACCCCATGACTTGTGACTGCCAGGACTTGGCAGTTAGACATCCCCCTAAACCAGCGGTTCTCAACCTGTGGGTCGCGACCCCTTTGGGGGTCGAAGGACCCTTTCACAGGGTTCGCCTAAGACCATCGGAAAACACATATATAATTACATATTGTTTTTGTGATTAATCACTATGCTTTAATTATGTTCAATTTGTAACAATGAAAATACATCCTGCATATCAGATATATACATTACGATTCATAACAGTAGCAAAATTACAGTTATGAAATAGCAACACAAATTATTTTATGGTTGGGGGTCACCACAACATGAGGAACTGTATTACAGGGTCGCGGCATTAAGAAGGTTGAGAACCACTGCCCTAAACAATGGGCCCGCTTGAGAAGATCATTGACAATGCCTCACACTGTGATCACTTATAACCCCAGGGAGTCCTCTTGGAATTTATTTTTAGTTATTCAGTGACACAATTCTCTTGATCCACAACATTTTGCTCTTCTTTCCCCCACATTCACATCAGACCAACCCACAATAATGAATGTTCAATAAATCATTTCATACTCTTGCCGCTTAAAAATCGTTTCTGCTTTATTTTTGGTAAATCTCCACTTGTTTGCTATTCAGATGTGCCTTTTATTTTAAGGAGCTAAAGAGGCAAATCATTTTTAATTGCCCTGCAAATATTTACATCCTATACATCCTGTGATTACAGCAATTACACTTATCAGTTTTCCACCCCCTGCTCAAGTAACCACAACATTGTCGTGAGGAAATCATGAAGAAAAAAAATAAAAATGCTACAGCAGACTCATTCAGCTTTGAGTACAGTGGAAGAAGAAATGCCATCCCTCACTAACTTGAACTGCAAAATTATTTCCCACCCTCAGGAGCAATTGGTCTTTTCCCACCACTGAGGGGCCACCACTGTTGCAGGACTTAACTGTTACCTCGGAAATACCAAAAAAGATTGTTCTATTACAATGCTGTGTCCTGTAAATACTTGAGTTATGCCTGTAATTGCCCTAAAAGGCATTGCCTGATGTGCTTGCTGAAGTCCAAGAGCAGTTTGGAAGGCAAGACAGCCTTGATTACTGGCTGTTACTTGGTTATGAATCGACTGGGATACAAAGCAATAGTTGATATTTGTGTCTCATTTACCAAAGAAATGCTTCTGGAACTCTTTCATGGATGATAATTTAATTCATTCCGATTCAGGTATACATTTAGGCTATTAAGTGTTTCCTCCCACCCCATAAAATAGCAGCAAGTGCAGAATTTCTTGCTCACAAATAGACCTTTCTAATAGTGTAGGATGTATCTATACATTCTGGGCCTTGGAGGTTTCCTGGCCTTTTCCCTGGACTCTTGCTCTTGGGATATATTAGATTTAGAATCTGCAAATAGCAACCCCTGTGGCAGGCTGGTTGGGGGGTATTGTGAGGTTCCTCAAAAGTACATGATGAGGCATGCTTGCGTTTGGTTTGCGTGGAGCAACAGTGACATCCAGTGCTAAGACAGTTGATGTGAAGAGCCTGAAATAGTAACATCACATCACTTCTTGGTAAATGAACAAATATCATGACAAGGGAAATGTGGTTAAGATGAGTGTCCTCATTAAGAGCTGCTAACAACAGGGGCAAATCAGGTTCAAGGTTAGAGAGAACATTCACAGGGCACATTCTAGCAGAAAGCAGTGTTGCAGGCTTATGTTTTATTTCCAGCCTCACTTCTGAGAAATCAGTCAGTGCCCTGGGGCCCTCAGCACCCTCTCAATTTATCTCTGGGTACCCTCTCTTCACTTTTGTCTCTGAGATAGTGGCAGGGCCCTTGAACTCTGAGTACTCTGTAAGTGTATCTCTCAGTACTCACTAAGTTTATCTGTAAAATGGAGATGGAGACACCATTCCACTGTTTGACTATCAATGCGTCAGGTTCAGCATTAATTGGTCTGGAGTTAGCCTTTCTCCAGGTGTAAGATGAATCCTTAGAGACATCACTAAAGATATAGAAATGACCAACCAGCTTGTAACTCTATTGGGATTATTGCAGATTTTATTGCAGTCTTCTCTCCAAGGAAACATTCATTTCTCGGTGCCCCTTATATCATTATCAACAAGCACTGAGAAAGCCATATGCCAGTCTGTGTATTTCTTCACACTGTATGGGTGATTGCTATATTGCTGCCTGTTTGAAGAAGAGTTATTTTCTGATGCTACAATACAAAACCTTGTCTATTTATTTGATGTTTACAATAAATGTTCCCTTAAATAACTATTCCTAATCGATATAGAATATATTGAATACCTATTATAAGTAGGCACAGTGGTAGGCCCTCCTCATACATTATATTTAATGTTTACATTATCCACATAAAGCGGGTTTTGCCTACACTTTATAGATGAAGAAAATGAAGTTTCAGGGGCTCAGTAATTTTCCCAAGTTCTTAAAACTGGTAAGTGGAGATTGCAGGATTTGAACCCAGACTTTGTGGCACCGCTGTGCCTTTCCTGAAAATGGAGTACAGAGTCCTGAGTCACATGGGTAGCATTTCAAGGACCCATAAAGGCCATGTACCTGGACCTCTCTGTGAGGAAGAGCCTGTGATAGTTAATTTTATGTCAACTTCCCTGGGCCATGAGGTCTCCAGAGTGCTGGTTAAACACTGTTTCTGGATGGGTCTGTGAGGGTGTTCCCAAAGAAGATTAGCATTTGAATTAGTAGACTGCTTAAAGCAGATTGTCCTCCCTAATGTAGTGGGCATCATCCAATCAGTTGAGAGCCTGAAGAAAACAAAAAAGCAGAGGAAGATTGAATTCATCCCTCCCTAATGTAGTGGGCATCATCCAATCAGTTGAGAACCTGAAGAAAACAAAGGTCTCCCTAACTTCTGGGCTTGGGGCATCAATCATCTCCTGCCCTCAGTGCTCCTGGTTCTCATACCTTTGGACTTGGACTAGAAATACATCACTGACTCTCCTGGGACTCCAGCTTGCAGGCAGATAGGAGGCCATGGGACTTCTCAGCCTCCATAATCACGTGAGCCAATTCCTTATAATAAATCTATCTATTTCTCTCTCTGTTCTATCAGTCCTGTTTGTCTGGCAAACACTGATTACTACAGAGCCTTAGTTCTAGTTATGGCTTTTATATTTAATACTTTTACACGTGTGTGACACATCAACTACATGTAAACCCAACTAAATTTTAATCTCCTTTACAGCAGTGATGCTAGTTTTATTTTTTTCTTTGCCATAGACTTTAGCACAGTTTTAGATACATGTCAGTTTCTCCTTTTACATTTGTTTACAATGGAAAGATTAACCAAAAATGGCCTTACCCTCAAATTTTGATTCCTCTCATTCCCTTTCAAATGCTTTCAAAAAGCAGTCTTTTCAATGAGTGGCGTTAGCAAAACTGGACAGACACATGCAAAAAAATAACCCCACAATGAAACTGTACCACTATCTTATACCATATAAAAAATAAACTCAAAATGGAATAAAGACTTAAATGTTAGACCTGAAACTATAAAAATTCTAGAAGAAAACATAGGCAGTAAACTCTTTGACATTGCTCTTAGTAATATCTTTCTGGATATATTTCCTTGAGTATGGAAAACAAAAGAAAAAAAATAAACGAATGAGACAACATAAAAATAAAAAGTTTTTTTTTGCACAAGAAGGAAACCATCAACAAAATGAAAATACAACCTAGTAATGAGGGGAGATATTTGCAAATGATACATCTGATAAGGGATTAATATCCAAAAATAGATAAGAATCCCATAAAATTTAGCCCAAAAAAAAAAAAATCCAATTTAAAAATGGTCAAGGACCTGAATAGATGTTTCTCCCAAGAAAACCTACCCAAGGCCAAGAGACATGAAAAGATGCTCAACATCACTAATTATCAGGTAAATGCAAATTGAAAACCTCAATGAGATATCACCTCATAACTGTCAGAATGAGTCTTAGCAATAAATCAACAAACAAGTGTTGAGTGGCTATAGAAAGAAGGGAACCCTTACGTTGATGGGATTGTAAAATGTATGCAGCCACTATGGAAAATGGCATGGAGATTAAAAATATTAAAAATAGAGCTGCCATGCAATCCAGGAATTACACTTCTGGGTGTTTATCCAAAGAAAACAAAAACACTAATTTGAAAAGGTATATGCACTTCTATGTTCACTGAATTATTACCAGTAATAGCCAAGATATGGTAGCAACCTAGGTGTCCATCAATAGATTATTGGGTAAAGAAGTTGTGTAACATATATACAAAGGAATATTATTCAGTCACAAAAAATAATGAAATCTTGCCACTTGCACGGATGGACCTAGAGGGTATTGTGCTAATTAAAACAAGTCAGAGAGAGTAAAACAAATACCATGTGATCTCACTTATATGTGCAATCTAAAAACACAAAATAAATGAATAAACAAAACAGAAACAGACCCATAGATTCAGAGAACAAGTTGATGGTTGCCGAAGGGGTAGGTGTGGTGGAATGGGAATAAATGAATAGGATAAAACCTGTCCACTTCAAACGAAAAAAAAAGAGTGGTGGAATCATGTTTTCTAAGAAACCAAAGTCACCTGGTAGCTTCTATTTGGATTCTATACACTTTTGGGTTCTGTGGAAGGCAGGGACCATGTCTTTTAGATTTTTGATAATCCGCAATACACAGTACAGTGATTTAGACATAGCAAGTGCCCAATATAATTTAAATCTAAAGACATTGGGTTTTCTTCTGAATACTTTAGTTAGTAGGAAAGTAGTTTTATTTCCCAGAGGCAGAGAGAATATAGAGATACCAATTCCCATTTCTCAGATGAATAAGGCCTTTTGCTCAGAAGAATCAACCAATCCCTGTCTGCTCATGAAGAAAAGCTCAAACAGGAGAAATCTCCTTTTCAGTCTAAAGGATGGACTTTGGAAGAATTCAAAGTACCCAGGGGGAGGAAGAGGGTCCTTCGATAGAATCTGATACAGAATTAATAAGTAAGCTCATGAACACACCGTTCCAGTATAGCACAAACTGAAGGAATGAACTAGAATCCATCTTTTTCTTTCCTTGTGATCCTTTGTGAGGCAAAATACAAGAGATGCAATTTGAGATAAGAAAATGTTGCCTGGCAAGTGTGGCTCAGTGGTTGAGTGTTGACCTATGAACCAGGAGGTCAGGGTTTGATTCCCAGTCAGGGCACATGCCCAGGTTGCTGGCTTGACCCCCAGTGTAGGGTATGCGGGAGGCAGCCAATCAATGATTCTCTCTAATCATTGCTGTTTCTATCCCTCTCTCTCCTTCTTCTCTGAAGTCAATAAATAAATATTTTACATCTTTATTTCTGCTAAAGAACATGTGTAATGAGGGCTCTCTCGTAAGCAACTGAGTCTGTAGATTTTAGTACCAAGACTGGCTTGCAATGCTTACTAATATGTTTATAGTAGTAAATAAGTGAATGAATAAATGAGTGATAAATGTTGAGTAGGGACTTTAATTTGGAAAATGAAGTCCAGAACAGGAAATACCGAGCTAACTGTTTCTGAACATGTTAGTCATGCGCTGTTTAATACAGTAGCCACCAGCTGCACATGGCTATTTAAATTTAATTAATTAAATTGAAATAAAATTAGAAATTCGGTTTTTCAGTCTTACTAGCCACATTGCAAATATGCAATAGCACATGCATCTAGTGACTACCATAAGGTGCGGTGCAACTATAGAACATGCCCATCGATATTGAAAGTTCTATTGGACAGTGTTCCTTTAGGTTACAGGGTTTAAGAAAGAAAAGAAAAGGATACCTTTAATGTTTTTTAAATGTTTGGTGTCTATCCCAGCTCATAAATAGAAAGTATTCAGAGCCTCAGGGCTCTAAGAGAGTTCTGGAATAAATGATATGCATCTGCTGGGGAGCATTGTGGGTTGTATTTCACAACAGCAAAGTCAAAACAAAACTGTGGAATGAAAAGCTGTAGGGCAGGAAAGGATCCTCAACAAATCCCCTGTTCAGCTCAGGCTCTGGTTATTTGCATTAGGTTCTGGGGATTCCAAGTTGTCCTTTTGGGACTCCTAGGACTGGGAACAAATCAAATTTTTACATTAAATTTTTTTTTCTTTGATTGCAAAAGTTTATTGGAACAATTTATAAAACAAAAATAAATAAGCATGTAACATTAAAATTCTCCTAGTTTTATTTTCTTCCTAAAAGAACACATTTTAGAAAATATTCTTTGACTTTTTTCTGTGCATTTTTTTCCTTGATGTCATGCATCATGAACCATTGTCTATGTCATTGTTTTTAAACATTCTGCTGCAACATCTTATTAATGAGGGCATTTTATCACATTTGGTGGATTGATTATACATTACTTAACTGTCTCTAGTCAATGGACATTGAATTCACTTTTGATGTCATGATTATTTTTTTTATGAACACACATTTAATAAACATCCTTACTGAAAATGCTTATATACTTCCTTAAAATTATTACAAAAGCTAGACATTCTGGATCAAATTATACGCACAATTTTAAGTCTTTTTGGCACACATTGCCAAATTGGCCCTCTATATTTGCATTTACACTTGAGTCTGCCGCTGCATTTTCACTGGAAGAACGCTCTTCTCATAGAACCAGGTAAAGGTCCTTGACTGTTACTCTTGGAGTTCAACCTGGAGGAGGAGCTAAAAGCTCATTTCAGTGGAATATATTTTAAAACCTTAGCTATATCTCAATAAAATGTAGCAACGCTTTTGCTCTTGTCTCCATTTCTAGGATAAATGCCCAGATTCTGGGGCATATTCCTGGCTTCAGATCTTGGCTCTGCTACTGGCTAGTTGTGAGGCTTTGGGTACATTACTTGACTTCTCTGGCCTCTCCTTCCTTATCTGTAAAATCAGGGTAAAAAATAGTATCTGCCTTGTAGGATTACTAGGGTTATATAAATTAATATTTGTGAAGGGCCTACAACAGTGCCTGGGCCTTAGTGAGCATTATAAAATGTTTGTCGAGTAAATGAAATAAGGAAATCTCTTCTTAAGCCTGTTGTTTCACTTCTTAATGTTTTCAGAGTGTGTTTGTGTCTTTTCTGCCCACCCATTCAGATTTTATTGCTTTTGTTTCTTTGTGATAGCTTTCGGATGACCTTTTTAAATTTCTAATTTTTTCCTGTTATCTTGGATCAGACATTTAGGACTCTCTTGCAGGGACTGTTTTACATTGAGACTGAATAATAAGATATGTCATAATGTTAATAATTGCTAACACTGAACACTTAATTATGAGCCAGAAACGATACTCAGAACTTCATCAAAAATCTTCTTTAATCCTCACAAACATCTTCTAGAGTAAGTACAGCTATTATCCTCACATTAAATAAGAGACGAGAGATTAAGCCACTTTCCCAAGGTCATACAAGCAGGGGCAGAGCTGGGCTAGAAGCTGGATTTTATCTGAAGCTTTTTATCACCACCTCCCCCGTTTCACTCTGTTGAAGGCACAGGCAGATCGAAAACTCGGCTTACTTTTGATTAGCATGCTGTTGATGATGACAATAATATCAACAAAGCAACAATAAAAAGAGCTGCTCTTTCCTGGCAGCCTCCTATTGTTAGGCACTTGTTCTCATGTAGGCCTGTTACATTAAGCAAGGAGGCTGTTAGACTGAGGTGCTTCATTTTATTTTTTCTATTACAGGTTACATTCGATATTATTTTGTATTAGTTCCAGGTGTGTAGCATAGTGGTTAGACAATCATATACTTTGCAAAGTATTCCCCTCGATATTTCCAGGACCCACATTGCACCAAACATGGAGGTGGTTCTTAGGTCAAGGTGCCCTACGTGATCAAGCCAAAATCTAAGCTCAGAAATGCCTCAAGGTTACAAAATCAAAATGCTATGAGGAACCAATCACAAAAAGGCAACTAGGCTTTGCTCTCTAGCCAATCAAATAATTTTATTTATTTATTTATTTGTTTGTTTGTTTATTTATTTATTTATTTATTTATTGCTTCTGCACTTTATGTATGTCCAGGGCTCCTGTTCTCCAGCATTCCTACTATGTACTTATGGTTTGGTGAGGCCCTAAGTGCTCAAATGAATTCTCAACATTTTTGGTATGCCTCAGTTTATTTTTAACAGGTATTGAAATAACTTCTTAGAACCCAAATGGAAAACCTTGCCAAATCTGGTAGCTATCAGGGCTATTCTTTCTATCCCACCTCCTCAAGACCTGCAGGTGGGATCCTAGGGTGAGAATTCTTGCCAGAGTTAGCTCTCTGGGATCTCTGTGGTCCCTCAATCAAGAGAGGAAGGCAAAATTCCACGTTGTCCCTTCCTTTCTAGCTCCAGATTCTTGGGAATTTGGGGTACCCATTTGTTATCAATCCTTTCTCCCCCAAGACAGCTATTTTTTTCTTATTTGTGGTGTTTTGTGTCCCGAGAACTTGGTTGAATATTCTGCCTGCCTGGGGCATGCAGGTTGTTTATTCTTGTGTATGCAGGCAGCTCAACTGACAGGTTGGGGGCTCAAAAATATGGCCAAAGAGAAATGTGGGTTGTACTCCATGTGCAGCTAAGGTGTTGCTGACTGTTGCCAGCTTTCAGGGGAATTCAGTCTTTCTTTTGCCTACCATTGGAAGTGACTTTGAATCTTGGGAGGATAGTATCTTCTGCACCCTTGTGGGAGGGGGGTGAGGGGGGGAGGAGGAGACACCTCTTTTGTTCATGGGGTCATTCAATACTGTCAGGGATGTTTATTGTTAGTCCCAGCTGAAACTTGACAAGATAGATGAAAGATTTTTTTATTTTTTATTTTTGGTAGCTCTGTGGTATGAAGTTGGCCAAATTGGAAGCTGATATTCAGAGTACAATAGGAACTTCTTTAAAAAAATATTTTTATTGAATTTAGAGAGGAAGAGAGAGATAGAAACATCAATGATGAGAGAGAATCATTGATCGGCTGCCTCCTGCACACCCCACACTGGGGACCAAGCCTGCAACCCGGTCATGTGCCCTTGACTGGAATCAAACCTGGGACCCTTCTGTCCACAGGCCGATGCTCTATCCACTGAACCAAACCAGCTAGGGCCAACAGGAACTTTTAAAAAGGCTTCCTCCCCTAAAATAAAATGAAACTATGTACCCAGAGGTAAAGAACAAGCATTCTATACATTAACAGCTCTACTGTAAATTTAGAAAACTGGAACCATTTTATTTCTATCTTAATTAAAGATATTCTCCCTGATATAAGGAAGCAAACTAAAGATAATGTAGCTGAATGGGTGCATTAGCCCCTGTCATATCTTTCAGGTTGCAACCCAATTCTTTAAGGAACTGAAAGCAATTGTCCTACAAATTGAGCCAAAATTTATTATTTGGATCTGTCTGTCATCAAGCCATGCTATGCTACTTCCTCTGGGCCTCCTCAATTATATACCATTTAGAGAAAAAAATCAATGTTTCTATTGAACATGTGTCAATACATATCTTTATATGTCTGGATTTGGGGGAACCTAGAGCATAATCTTCTCAGATGAAGCGGTATACCAATAGAATAAATTCTTGTGAACAAGAATTACATATTGTTCTTTTACCACATATGAGTGTAAAAAATCAAGGAGACACAAAGTCCAGCTGCAGGAGGCCTATCTCTGCTCTTACAGTGGGGTGGGGTGGGTGAAAGACTATAGATCTAGTTTATGGTTTGCTTGAAGCATTAATATTTATCCTTTACTGCCAGGAATGCTTGTGAAGCTCTGTCACTCTAATTTGAAAATGCTTTTGAGGAGGGCTCCACACTGTCTGCCCTGAAATGGGACCTTGCTATTCTTATTTGTAAACTGTCAGCATGAGGCAGGAACTAACCATTAGTAAGATTTGTTTTTACAAAAATTTAAAGTGATTGGGAAAACCCCAAACATCTATAACTCCAACTTCTTTCATGCCTTATAATTTTCTTTCTCTTGTGCCTTATGGAAAAAGCATAGCATCCACTGGGTTTTATCATTCATTTTTTTGGACTTTTAATTATCAGATGATTTATGTAAATGCTACATTTGCAGAATCAGTTCATGAACATAGGTTATAAGAGAATCAAAGAGCATTGCAAAAAGTTTTGCTCTGTCCCCTCTCTGCTCTTAAAAATGTTCATATGTTTAATTCTACTATGTGTCTCTACCCCTAAACAGCAGATTGTTTTCTTTGATTTGGGGGAAATAGGAAAGAATGAAAATGTGGGAAAATTTTCTCAAAGCTATTTTCAACTTATAGAATCATAATTTACTCTGAGATTATGATGTTTCCTTCATTTTTGAAATCTTATTTCTCTAATGAAGGTATGGTGATAAAAAAATAACTAATTAAAATGTTCTTATGTTCCAAAATAAGATACTGATATCCTTATGGTGCCCCTTACCCTTTAAAAATTTTCACTGTTTGGTAAACTCCTGAGCACTCATATTTTAGAGAATAACTAAAAAATCCTAAAGCAATTATGGGAGTTCTTGGAGGAAGGCCTAATAAAGGATGCTAAAGCAACTAACTATTTTCTAGTGTGCTTGCTTCTAGAAGAAGTCTAATTAAACTGAGCCATTGATAATAATGTTCTTAGAATTCACTGTACACACCTGATACATAAAGCGAAGACACAGCCTGTTTTTATTTTAGAAAGGGTCTACATGTTTCTGCTTTTACATCTTTGCTTCAAGTATTCGTTAAGTTAGAAATGCCATCCTCCTGTCTTTGCCTACTGAAATCTTCATGTCCTTAATGCCTAGTTCAAATACTTTCTCTTTCATGGAAAAAAAAAAAAGTCCCTGATTGCTTCCACCTCCTTCTTCCAAATATTGGAATGTTTAGCATAAATCTTCCTCATATTTTCTTTTTTTTTTTTTGAGGAGAAGTATAACACTCTTGGTAAGCAGTGTGTACTTGTATTGACTTTATATGTTGCCATACAAAGGGTCAAAAACTAGGTGCATTAAGACAACAGAAATGTATTGTGTCACAGGTCTTGAGGCTAGAAGTCTGAAATTGAGGTGCTCTCTCTGAAGGCACTAAGGACAGAACTGGTTAATGCCTCTCTGCTAGCTTCTGATAGCCTCAAGCATTGCCCAACTTGCAGAGTGATCACAGCACTCCATCTTCACATAGCATTCTCCCTCACTTGACATAATCTTCCCTCTGCAGGTCTCCCTGGTCAAAACTTCTCATTTTATGAAGACAGGAATTGTATTGGATTAGATCCAACCCTAATCACCTCATTTTACTGATTAGCTTTATAAAGGCCCTAATTTGAAATAAGGTCATATTCTGGGATGTTGGGGGTTAAGACTTAACCATATCTTTTTTGCAGGGACACAATTTTAGCCATAACAGTAATCTGGAAGGATTAATCCATGAGGATTCTGAGAAACACTGAGGGATGAGGTTGGAGAGATAAATAAGGGACAGACAATAAAGGCACTTTCTACTAGGCTACAAGTTGAAACTTGATCTAATTTTAAAGGATTGGATCATATTTAGGAGAGGAATGATATGATTATATTTAGGTCTTAGGGATTTTATTCTGTCTTGAATCCTTGTATTACTAGCTCAAAATTCAAAGTCCCACAGGAGTTGAAAATTTAAATGCTCTCCCCTGGCCACTTAGGGCAAGAAAAGAAAGGACATAGCCCTTCAAAGTTGGAGACAACTACCTTTCAATCAAGACTTCTCTCAGTGGCAGATTTCCAAAAGAAAGAGTGGGCTACCTATATAGAAAGAGAGGCTGTATATGAAATAAATTGATAAATAATAATTATTATTATATTTCTTAACAAAATGATTAAAATAGAGTTTCATAAAATCCAATTTCAATAAAATCTATTTTGCAAGACAATCATTGACGATACAATATGTGTGTGTCCCAGTTATTTACTGCTGCTAACAGAATACCTGCAAAGCTTAGCAGCTGTGCCTTAATAAAAAATATACATGTGTTCTCTGCCCTAGTTTCTGACACAGACCTCATAAAACCCTTTTAATTTTCTGAAAAATGAGAGTCATAGAAATGTCTTAACACAGAGCTCCTAAATCTGCTGGAATTTCCTGGGTGATAGCAGCATCTTTTGTTTTAATGAGGTGACTCTTAGGGAGCTCCTGGATAGAGGCTGGTTATTTCTGAGGAGGGGAGAGGAGCTGGAGATTGAGTTAGTAACGGATCATGCCTACGATGAAACCTTCATAAACATTCCTGAGGGGTTCAAGAATGCTTCTGAGTTGGTGAATACATCCATATGCTGGGAGGGTGGTGCAACACAGCTCCAGGGGTACAGAAACTCCTGCACTCAGGACCCTTCCAGACTTCACTCTTTGTATTTACTTATATCTTTTATAATATCATTTATAATAAACTGGTAAACATAAGTAAAGTGTTTTCCTGAGTTTTGTGAGCTGTTATAGCAAATTATTGAACATGAGGAGGAAATTTCGTGAACTCCATTGTATAGCCAGTCATTCAAAAGTATGAGAGATCAGGACATAAGATTGACATATAAAGTGTGTGTGTGTAGGGGCATCCTTGTGCCCTTGACCTGTGGGTTTATGTTAGTTCCAGATAGCTAGTATCAGAATTAAATTGAATTTTAGGGCACCCTATTGGTGTCTGGAAAGCTGCAGAATTGGTTGATGTGGGGGAATAAATTGGTGTCAGAAGGAAGTGTTATGAGTAGAGAAAGTTTACCTTTAGCAATTTAATACAATAGCCATTTTATTTTCCTATCTAATAAAGATGTGATATGCAAATTGATCATCATTCCAACACACAAGATGGCCACCCCCACGTGGACACAAGCTGGCCACCAGAAGATGGCCAGTAGAGGAGGGCAGTTGTGGGGGATCAGGCAAGCAGGGGAGGACAGTTGGGGGGGACCAGCCCTGCAGGGGAGGATAGTTGCAGGGGGGACCAGGCCTGCATGGGAGGCCAGTTGGTGGGAACCAGGCCTGCAGGGGAGGTCAGTTGGCGACCAGGCTGCCTGCAGGGGAGGGCACCAAGTCGGCAGGGGAGGGCAGTTAGGGGCAACCAGGCCAGCAGGGGGCCATTAGGCACTGATCAGGCTGGCAGGGGAGTGGTTAGGGGGTGATCAGGCAGGCAGGCAGAAGCAGTTAGGGCCAATAAGGAAGGTAGGCAGGCAAGCGGTTGGGAGCCAGCAGTACTGGATTGTGAGAGGGATGTCTGACTGCCCATTTGGGCCCTATCCCGGTGGGTAGTCAGACATCCCAAGAGGGGTCCCCCCCCCCACATGAATTTTGTGCACCGGGCCTCTAGAATTTCATAATTTGGGATCAGGAATTTGGACATAACTCAGCTGGGTGATTCATCTCTTCCATATATCAACTAAGGATACTTGTTGATATTAAGCTGGTATGTAGGCTTGTCTTGAGCATCAAAGAAAGTTATTGGGGGAAATAACTAAAAGATTAGAATCAGCAGGGACTATCAACTGGAGCATGTACCAGTGGTCTCTCCAATGTGGCAGTCTCAGAGTAGCCAGATTTCTTACACAGCAGCTCAGGGCTCCCAGAGAGAGTTTCAAGAAGCTTGAGGAAGTTGCAAAGCTTCTTGTTAATCTAGCCTCAGAATTTCAGGATGTAACACATTCTATTGGTCAAACAAGTTATGATCTTGGATTGAAGAGAAAGAGAATTAGACTCACCTCAATTGGAGGAGTAGTAAAGAATGTGTACCCATCTTTATTCCACATCAGGAGTTAATATTAGTATAACTATTAATAAAAGTTCCTCATTTATTTTTGGAGATGCTGATAAAGTGTCTAAAAATAAGCAAGTAAGCAATGAAGCTAATCAGGTGTTTAGCTGTTCATTATAGTATTATGTATGCACTTATGATAAGTATAAATAAAGCTAGACCTTTGTACTGGAAAACATTACTCATAGTTCAAGATTTGGGCAATTTTGAATTGAGAGCACTTACTTAGTTTAACTGTTTAAGGTTTTTAAAGCATCTTATATTCCTATATATCACAATCCTATATAATAAAGAGCTAATATGCTAATTAGACCGGATGGTGGAATGACCTTCTGGAACGACCTTCTGGAACAACCAGTCAAGTGGGGCTGTGGGGCCGTGGGCCGCGAGGGCTGAGCCCCTTGCATAAATTTTGTGCACCTGGCCTCTAGTACAATATAAACTATTATAATAGTACAATATGAGAATCATCAAAAGAATGCTGTTCATTTAGACATTATTAAAATGTTAGATGTGCACTGACAGATTTCAACCATTATATATATGAAATATACCATAGTTTAAAAAAAAAAAAGCTTCGAAAGTGTTTCCATAATGAGTTGTGAACAAAGATTGAGATCATTGGGAATATTTAAAAACCCAGCCCTAGGATACTCTATTTTCTCACTTTTACACAGTTCCATAAAATGCAAATAGCAGTTTTATTGTTGCTCTCTGTTGTTTTACAAGTTTAATGTTGGCAGCAGTCAGGGTTATGATGCAGTCAGCATTTTCAGACCGGCATGCACGAAAACATTAGATCCGAGAAGAGAGACTCAGCTTCACTGATATCCTGTAGTGTTTTGTTGCGGGAAATGCCATGCTGGTGATTATAAAGGATGAAGTCATATATTTCTACCAACCACATCCTACCATTATGGTAACTCTAATTGTAGTGAGCTGTAGAATCAATGGAAGAGAAAAAGTAACTTCCTTCCAATAAAATAAGAAACAAACAAAATAAAACATTAAATGTTTAGCAACCTTTGTTTAATCACATAATATACAAAAAAGGGTACATTATGGTCCTTAAAGAACAAAGGAATCGTAGAGGATCTGTCTGAATATATACAAACTTATTATTATTATCAGCATCATTGTGTTGTATGAATTTGTTGTCCCAAGACTCACTGATTGAAGTTAAGCAATCTCAACAACTAGTTAAGACACCAATTAGTCTGTGACAAAGTCATGTTGCCTTTCACTAATTAGAGTGCCATTAACTACTTTTCTACCAACATATACTCTTCTGCTGTGGACAACCTATTATTTTCTTCATTTTTCTTACCACTAAAACCACAAAATTAGAATTGAATAGTAAAGTTGGACCTCTCTGAGACTCATTTCCACCAATGGAGTCAATATTTGCCAATGCTGGGTTCAATAAGAGGGTAGATACTTGCTTCCCATGGAATGATTTTACATATTGGTCCATTTCACAATATCAAGTCCCCAAACAAAGATGCAGGATCTTTCGCTTTCTTCTCAGGCCCAAGATTAAAAAAAAATTCAGATTCATTCATTCAATATTTTGTTTCCAATAACTAAGATATGCAAGCATTATGCTGGTATAGGGTTCAAAAGATGAGTGAAAAATGTCTTTTACACAGAGGTTTACAGTAAAGTCAAAGAGGAATATACATACACATAAATATTGTAAGTGATGATTTTATTCTTTGAATTTGCTCAAGTGAAACTTTAAAAGATTTTACTTAAATTTTGAGAATAATCATTTGAGCTATTATTTTAAAGCTTTACTATCTTATTGTACAATTACCATATATTCTCAATTTCAAGTCATTGAATTTAGCTGGGGAATCCAATAGAGCAGTATTTGCTTTTACTTTAAAATTACATTTAATCTCCATCCAAGATCAAGCCAGTTACAATCCTATATAATAAAAGCCCAGCAACCAAACGGCAGAATGACCAGAACGATCGCTCAACCAGTTGCTATGACCCACACTGACCAACAGGGCACAGATGCTCAATGCAGGAGCTGCCCCCAGGTGGTCAGTGCGCTCCCACAGTGGGAGCACCACTCAGCTGACTGGGATGAGGGATGCTCCCACAGTGGGCTGATCCCCATAGGACACCCCCCCCACCAGTGCATGAATCCTGTGCACTGTACCTCTAGTGTAAAATATAATAGACCTCTAATAAAAAGGTATATTTTACCCATATTAAATTTTGAATGTTGTATTCATTCTGGGATTAAACACATAAACTATTATGAATAAGAGGAACCTACATGATTAGGAACTTGAAGTGCTAGATAGTAATATATCTGAAAACCTGCTGTGCAGAGATTCTTAGTGGTGGTGTGACAAAAGATATTAGTGCCGCAATGGTCAGAATCTATTTTCAACTCTGACCCCTATCCACACACAAAAGATCCAATGTAAACCTCCCCTTTGCTACATCCTAGGGTCTACGCCCAGATCACGGCAGACATTACATTATCATAAAAGAGTGGTGTTTAGAGAGAGAACCATAGGGCAGAGTAAGCAGATAGAAACCTTCCTTTTGGTAACAAGTAAAACAGCTGCCAGCATTTTGTTCAACTTATTGGAGAGAAGCAAAACCTTACAGAATTAGTTACTAAAATTGAACATAAAGTTAAATTTGAAAATTTCTAATCCCCTAGAATAGTCGGGAATATTCTTTAGGGCACTAGGGATATTAAACAATATCCATCTTCAACTGCTTTTAGTCTTCAGGGTCTAGTGTTGTCTGATATCCAAAGAAGATAATCCATGTGCAGGCACTGATGTCTGTTAGATTATATGGGACACTCCCTAATTGTATTCTATGAAGATAATTCATTAGGGGTTTCAGTAAGTGCGATTTAACATAAAGATAAACATGTAAGACTTTCATATCAAGTCATCTGCAAACTAAAAGAGTACGAGTTCCTTTCCTTCTGTCAGAACCTATGTTCCTTCCCTTAAGGCAAATCAACAGAGTGGTGAAGACTTGGCATTGCAAGGGCCTGCCTCTCAGAGCATAAGAAGCATCCTTGGTTCTTTTCCCTAATACAACCTACAGACTATTCAGATTTCACCCATTGTCCTATTTGTCTGCTGTAGTAAGACTTTCTCAGGTCCAGGATCCAATCCAAGATCACCTGTTGCATTTCAGTAGTCATGTCTTTTTAGCTTTCCTTAATCTGGATCAGTCTTAATTTTCATTTGTCCTCTCAATTGTGACATTTTGAAGAACTGGGGCCATTTATTTTGTAGAATATCCACCAGTTTGGGTTTGTCTCAGACTTCATCAGATTCAAGTTTGGCATAGGTGGCAGGAATCCCCCAGAAGTGATGCTGTGTTCTTCTTTCAGCTGACTCAAATTTTGCAGTCTTTTATCCTTATTTTTGCAACTTAACCTGTCTTACAGAACATTTCTACTCAGCCTACTTTTTTTTCTCCTGTGCAGGAAAACAGCAAAAATAGTAAGACAGTGTATGGGTAAATTAAAGATCTTATCAGGTGGCAGATGATCGTGACTTGTTTTGACATAGGTGATGTTAAACTTTGATCACCAAGTCTCAGAGGTGTCCTTCAAGTTTCTCTACTGTAAAGTTACTATTCTCTCCTTTGTAATAAATAATTAAACTGTGGGGTGATTATTTGAAGTTATATGAAAGACCTATTCCTTATGGTACATTGATGGCTCTTGCCTGAATCAAATTACTGTGATGTTTGCCAGATAGAGTTTTTTTTTAAATGACATTTTTATTGATTTCAGAGAGAGGAAGGGAGAGAGAGAGAGAGATAGAAACATCAATGATGAGAGGGAATCATTGATCAGTTGCCTCCGGCACACCCCACACTGGGAATCAAGAGCCTGCAACCTAGGCATGTGCCCTGACCGGGAATCGAATCATGACCTCCTAGTTCATAGGTCAATGCTCAACCACTGAGCCATGCCAGGTGGGCCAGATAGTGATTTTTAAACTCTATCATTCCTTCTTCATCTATTAGTTAACATTTTATTGTAAGGGTATTTCCTTCTCTATATCTGTCTGTCAATAGTGGATCCGTGGTTTCTGATTTTTATTCACTGCATTATAACTGATTAATATCATTACTTATTTTGATGCTCAGTTTGTCTCAGATTTGGCCGCTAGGGGCTCCTTCATGCCAGCTTCTGTGCCTGTAATTTTTTGAGCACATTCTTACTTCTAGCACAACATGGTCTAGGCTTGCTCTCTCCCACCCCCAGCCCTGACCTCTGGGAAGTGAGTGATATTAGAACCAGCGATCTGGAAGCTAGGTGTGCTCATGGCCACTGAGGTTCCATTGTTCATGCCCTTTCAGTGTAGAGACTTGGTAAAATGGCCATTTCATATCATTTTGCCTTTCACCTTTTTATATGTATAGCTCCTTCCTCTCAAAATGCCATAGACTGCGAGGCTGAAACAACAAATTTATTTCTCATAATTCTAGGGAGTCCAAAATCAAGGTGATGACAGATTCACTTCCAGGTGAGAGCTCTTTTCTTGAATTGCAGATGATAAAATTTAATACTCTTTTCTCATATGGCCTTTCCTCAGTGCATGCAGAGAGAGAGAGAGAGAGAGAGAGAGAGAGAGAGAGAGAGAGATCTTCTCCTTAGAAGTCACCAATGTTATCGTGCGTAATATTGCCAATTAGACTGGACATCCTTCTGGATGACCTTCCGGATGAAACCAAGGCTGCCAGGGAAGCCCGGGTCCCAGGTGCCAGAGGGAAGCCGGTGCCAACAGCGGGGGAAGGAAGGCCTACTCTTGTACAAATTTTGTGCCTCGGGCCTCTAGTAATTATATAAATAAAAATATGGAATAATATTTTATACACTAAAAATGGCTAAGGTATTTCAACAGTTTAAATTATATAACCTGAATGACATAAATTTAATACTCTTTTCTCATATGGCCTTTCCTCAGTGCATTCAGAGAGAGAGAGAGAGAGAAAGAGAGAGAGAAATCCTCTCCTTAGAAGTCACCAATGTTATCGTGCGTAATATTGCCTATTTGGAATTTAGATGAGAATGGTTTGTATCTTTTAGGTTGAGGTTTATTATACTGTTCATTCATTTGACAGACATTTACTGGAAGCCCGGGTCCCAGGTGCCAGAGGGAAGCCGGTGTCAACAGCCGGGTGAAGGAAGGCCTATTCTTGCACAAATTTCAGAGTCTTCACTCTGTGGCAGACACTATTTAGGTACCAGGGGTGTTTAGTGGAAACCAAACAGATCAGATGCCAGCTCTAATGGAGTTTCTATTTTGGTAGAGAGATCTAGACAATACACAACTCAGTACAAAAAATAAGCAAAAAAACGTATGAAATAGTAATAAGTTCTTCAAAAAGAATTAAGTTAGGATGTGATACTGAATTACTGGTGGCTACATCAGAATAGGTGGTTAGGAGAGACCTCTCTAAAATGGCGTTGAGAAGCTAAGATCTGAGTGACAGATAGGATCCAGCCAAGCAGAGAAGCCAAAACCCCAGAGTGTTCTGAGCAGAAGGTAGTATAAAGTCCCTAAAGAGCCTACTTGGCATGTTCTAGGAAAAGAAAGCCAGATCAGTGACGAAAGGCAAAGAAGGTACAGCTTAGAGATGAGCTCAGAGAGACTGGGCTTTGTAAGTCTAGGGAATTTGGATTTCTTTTTTGGGGAGATGTGAGCCACACTGAAGTAAGGTAGTGATACAACTGAATGTACATTTCAAAAGATTACTCAAGCCACTATGTGAAGAATCGATCATGGAGGGTGTCAGTTGAGGCTGGGTTTGGGTGCATGTAATAGAAAATCCAAGAACAGTAGCTTGAGTAATATAGTTTCTTTTTTTTTTCTTTTTCTCACATAACATAATATACAGAGGTAGGCAGTCTGAATGTTTGTAGCTATCTTTGCATTTCCTTTCTTCTTTTTCCTTTTTTGAATTTTTTGAAAAATGTATTTTATTGATATCAGAGAGGAAAGGGAAAGGGAGAGGGAGATAGAAACATCAATGGTGAGAGAGAATCATCAATTGGCTGCCTCCTGCACACCCCCTACTGGGGATTGAGCCCAAAACATGGGCATGTGCCCTGACTGGAAATAGAACCCTGACCTCCTGGTTCATAGGTCAATGCTCAACCACTGAGCCACATCTGCTGGGCTTGTTTTTTTTCTTTATGGTCAACATTAGCCCAAGATAGCAAGCCTTTGTTCAATCTAAACAGAAAGAACAATGAAACTTAAGGGACAGAGAGGGCTCCTACCAGATGAATTGTCCCATATAAACAGATTTTTTTTAGAAATCTCACTTAAAACTAATTGATTAGCCAATACTGTGTATGTGGCCAACACTATTTGCAAAGAGCACTATTTTTAAGTTTTGAGCTAGACACAATTCTGCCTCCATCAAAACTGTAGTTAGTTACTCATCTCTCTCAGTTTTTGTTTTCTCATTTATAAAATGACAACAACAATAACAATACTGCTAAATAGTTACTTTATTATGGTGAGCTTAAAGGTTAAAGGAGATGGTACAATTAGAACATTTAGCACAATGCATGGACTGTACTATGTTCAGTGAATACTATTTATTGGAATGCAAGCTCCATGAAGGTAGGAATCACATCTGCCTCATGCCAGTTTTCAGTATATATTTGTTGGGTGTTGAATAAATAAATGCCGGAGGTAAACTCTCATAGAGTTTAGGAGAGGGTATGACTGTGGTTGCGCCCAGTTGGTAGAGTGTATATGTTTGTGTTAAAAATAAACACATGAGGGGGAAATAACACCAACAGAGTGTTTTACAAACATATAATTAACTGAGCCCAGATTAGGCTGTCATTGCATTCTCTGAATTTTTGGAAGAAAATTCATTGCTGGTAATGTTGTCCCTCGAGTATTGCCAAGATTCAAAAATATCAATTTGCTTCAAATAACGTTTGGTGAAGACAGAGGTAATACAAAAGAATAAAGAATTTAACTGAGAAAATTCAACTGCTCTGAGTTAGTTAAAAATAAATTAAAAAGCCAATCACCTCTGTCCAACTGAGGGAAAAAAAAACAACAACAACACCTGACCATTGTTGCTATTTTTAAGCTGAATCGCATTACAAAGAGGTAGATTTTTTTCATTACTGAGTCTTCACTCTGTGGCAGACACTATTTAGGTACCAGAGGTGTTTAGTGGAAACCAAACAGATCAGACGCCAGCTCTAATGCAGTTTCTATTTTGGTAGAGAGATCCAGACAATACACAACTCAATACAAAAAATAAACAAGAAAACGTATGAAATAGTAATAAGTTCTTCAAAAAGAATTAAGTTAGGATGTGATACTGAATTACTGGTGGCTACATCAGAATAGGTGGTTAGGAGAGGCCTCTCTAAAATGGCATTGAGAAGCTTAAGATCTCAGAGAGGAGCCAGCCAAGCAAAGAAGCCAAAAACCCAGAGTGTTCTGAGCAGAAGGTAGTATAAAGTCCCTAAAGAGCCTACTTGGCATGTTCTAGGAAAAGAAAGCCAGATCAGTGATGAAAGGCAAAGAAGATACAGCTTAGAGATGAGCTCAGAGAGACAGGTGGAAAGCAGTTCACACTGGCTTTGTAAGTCTAGGGAATTTGGATTTCTTTTTGGGGGAGATGTGAGCCACACTAAAGTAAGGTAGTGATACAAATGAATGTACATTTCAAAAGATCACTCAAGCCACTGTGTGAAGAATGGATCATGGAGGGTGTCAGTTGAGGCTGGGTTTGGGCGCATGTAATAGAAAATCCAAGAACAGTAGCTTGAATATTATAGTTTCTTTTTTTTCTTTTTCTCACATAACATAATATACGGAGGTAGGCAGTCTGAATGTTTGTAGCTATCTTTGCATTTCCTTTCTTCTTTTTCCTTTTTTGAATTTTTTGAAAAATGTATTTT
>NW_005368148.1:1055724-1125774 GCF_000412655.1 Myotis brandtii | reverse complement strand
TTTACAAACATATAATTAACTGAGCCCAGATTAGGCTGTCATTGCATTCTCTGAATTTTTGGAAGAAAATTCATTGCTGGTAATGTTGTCCCTCGAGTATTGCCAAGATTCAAAAATATCAATTTGCTTCAAATAACGTTTGGTGAAGACAGAGGTAATACAAAAGAATAAAGAATTTAACTGAGAAAATTCAACTGCTCTGAGTTAGTTAAAAATAAATTAAAAAGCCAATCACCTCTGTCCAACTGAGGGAAAAAAAAACAACAACAACACCTGACCATTGTTGCTATTTTTAAGCTGAATCGCATTACAAAGAGGTAGATTTTTTTCATAAAAAATATATTAATAACAATAAAATTTGAAAAAAAGGAAAAAATACACTAATGGCTCTTTAATTACCGAACCATTTTTATGAGGTCTAATTTGTTTGTTTTATTTCGTTTTGTTTTGAATAGCTACATAGGGAGGGCTGCTGACTATCTACTAGGCTTTCTTTGTATATCTCTAAGCTCTATTTGTATCTAGTCTTACTTTTTAAAAATAAAAAAGGTTTCATGCTATTACACATTCATCTTGCAGAAACAAAAATGATAGTCACTTACTGACTTAAAAATAATTAGCTTTCTAAGTCCCAATGAATACATTTGGGTTTCTGAAACAGAAGAGCAAAGGTATAAGCATTCCTATCTTTGTGGTAGAAGTCATAAAGCAAGTAAGTCGAGGACCTTATGCGGAAGCTCTTGCAGACCACACAAATGAATTTAGATGCTACTTTAACCAGAGGGAGCTGTTGAAGAATTGTGAGCAGAGGTATAATGTGTTCAAATTTTTAGGATGGAAATACAATCTGCCTGTAGGATATAGGATGAGGGTTTGAGGTAGTCATGAGAAAATAGAGGCAGAGGTAACACGTAGAGTATTGAACTGGTCAAGAATAATGCAGCTCTGACTCAGGGAACCGATGGCTAAGTGAGTGAATCAGTGTAAATGATATTTTGATAGTAGAAGCAACCATGCTGAAGAGAAATTGTGTATGCAGTAGTAAGGAAGAGGAGGAATCAAGGGAGCATTCTAGTTTTCTGCAGAGGACAATGAGATGGTGTAATTAACCTGAATTATGAAGCTAGAAATAAGTTTGAGGAGAAATATGAGTTTTAGACATATGAAGTATCCACTAATATCCATTAAGAAGTTGGATATAGTGTCATAAAATCCAGAAAAGTGTGCCCTGACTGGAAATAGAACCCTGACCTCCTGGTTCATAGGTCAATGCTCAACCACTGAGCCACATCTGCTGGGCTTGTTTTTTTTCTTTATGGTCAACATTAGCCCAAGATAGCAAGCCTTTGTTCAATCTAAACAGAAAGAACAATGAAACTTAAGGGACAGAGAGGGCTCCTACCAGATGAATTGTCCCATATAAACAGATTTTTTTTAGAAATCTCACTTAAAACTAATTGATTAGCCAATACTGTGTATGTGGCCAACACTATTTGCAAAGAGCACTATTTTTAAGTTTTGAGCTAGACACAATTCTGCCTCCATCAAAACTGTAGTTAGTTACTCATCTCTCTCAGTTTTTGTTTTCTCATTTATAAAATGACAACAACAATAACAATACTGCTAAATAGTTACTTTATTATGGTGAGCTTAAAGGTTAAAGGAGATGGTACAATTAGAACATTTAGCACAATGCATGGACTGTACTATGTTCAGTGAATACTATTTATTGGAATGCAAGCTCCATGAAGGTAGGAATCACATCTGCCTCATGCCAGTTTTCAGTATATATTTGTTGGGTGTTGAATAAATAAATGCCGGAGGTAAACTCTCATAGAGTTTAGAGGGTATGACTGTGGTTGCGCCCAGTTGGTAGAGTGTATATGTTTGTGTTAAAAATAAACACATGAGGGGGAAATAACACCAACAGAGTGCTTTACAAACATATAATTAACTGAGCCCAGATTAGGCTGTCATTGCATTCTCTGAATTTTTGGAAGAAAATTCATTGCTGGTAATGTTGTCCCTCGAGTATTGCCAAGATTCAAAAATATCAATTTGCTTCAAATAACGTTTGGTGAAGACAGAGGTAATACAAAAGAATAAAGAATTTAACTGAGAAAATTCAACTGCTCTGAGTTAGTTAAAAATAAATTAAAAAGCCAATCACCTCTGTCCAACTGAGGGAAAAAAAAACAACAACAACACCTGACCATTGTTGCTATTTTTAAGCTGAATCGCATTACAAAGAGGTAGATTTTTTTCATAAAAAATATATTAATAACAATAAAATTTGAAAAAAAGGAAAAAATACACTAATGGCTCTTTAATTACCGAACCATTTTTATGAGGTCTAATTTGTTTGTTTTATTTCGTTTTGTTTTGAATAGCTACATAGGGAGGGCTGCTGACTATCTACTAGGCTTTCTTTGTATATCTCTAAGCTCTATTTGTATCTAGTCTTACTTTTTAAAAATAAAAAAGGTTTCATGCTATTACACATTCATCTTGCAGAAACAAAAATGATAGTCACTTACTGACTTAAAAATAATTAGCTTTCTAAGTCCCAATGAATACATTTGGGTTTCTGAAACAGAAGAGCAAAGGTATAAGCATTCCTATCTTTGTGGTAGAAGTCATAAAGCAAGTAAGTCGAGGACCTTATGCGGAAGCTCTTGCAGACCACACAAATGAATTTAGATGCTACTTTAACCAGAGGGAGCTGTTGAAGAATTGTGAGCAGAGGTTTAATGTGTTCAAATTTTTAGGATGGAAATACAATTCTGCCTGTAGGATATAGGATGAGGGTTTGAAGTAGTCATGAGAAAATAGAGGCAGAGGTAACACGTAGAGTATTGAACTGGTCAAGAATAATGCAGCTCTGACTCAGGGAACCGATGGCTAAGTGAGTGAATCAGTGTAAATGATATTTTGATAGTAGAAGCAACCATGCTGAAGAGAAATTGTGTATGCAGTAGTAAGGAAGAGGAGGAATCAAGGGAGCATTCTAGTTTTCTGCAGAGGACAATGAGATGGTGTAATTAACCTGAATTATGAAGCTAGAAATAAGTTTGAGGACAAATATGAGTTTTAGACATATGAAGTATCCACTGATATCCATTAAGAAGTTGGATATAATGTCATAAAATCCAGAAAAAAGGTTGAACTGTATATATAAAAGGTCTGGAAGCAGAAAATTATGTAGAGTAAGTTGAAGAGTACAGAAGAACCAGCTTACAGGGGAAAGGGATTGCTTAACAGGGGAATGGCCAGCGCAAATATGCAGGCACATAGAACAGCCCGAAGAATGTGGGAACTAGAGGCAGCTTCATACCAAAAAGTGATGTTGGACAACTACAGAGGCAGGCTGTGTCCAGACTTTAAAAAGGAAAATCTGGTATGTCAGCTATCCCAAAGACCTTGGGCTTTATCTTGCAATGACTGGGAAGCCACTGAAAGATTTTTAATGGGGAGTGACGTGATACCATCATGCTGGTGGCAATTATAAAGGATGGAATGTGGGGAGTCTGGCTGGAGAGAGGGTGACTAATTAGGAAGCTCTTGCAATCCCTGGGTGAGAGATAATGAGAGTGTTTACTAAGATAGTAGCAGTGGAAGAGGGTGTGAGGACAAAGAATGGAGATAGAGTGTTTAGAATCGGTTGGCTATGAGGACAGAGGGAAAGTGAGGGGTCAAGGATGATGCCCCAGTGTTTTTATTTGGGTGATATGATGAATATATCATCACATTAAACAACTGGGAAAGATAATAGGGGAAGAAAGGAGAAAGGAGACTGAGAAGATATGGCTAAATAATTAGGAAGAAATTTAAAAAGAAAGTAGTGTCAGGAATATCAAGAATGTAGAGAGTTTCAAGAAAGGTTCTGTAGTGCTGAATGCTCTTAGCAGTCAAGTAAATTAAGAATTAAAACTTTTCCCTCAGATTTAATGATCCGAAGAACAGTTTCTGGGTGAAAGGGTTTCAGTGGGGTGATATGGACAGAAACCAGACTGCTGTGGGAGGAAGACAAAAGGAGGAAGTGGTAATAGTCTAGACACCATCTTCAAGGAGCTTAGAAAATAATAGAATAGGGAGACAGAGAAGAAAATGAGACTGTAGAATAAATCCAGTTTTTTAATTTTCTTGACTGGGTGATAGGTCATATATATATATGTGTGTGTATATATATATATGTATATATGTGTGTGTATATATATATGTATATGTATATATATATATATACACACACACATATATATATATGCTAATCTCTCACTTTCTATAGATTAAATTGTTTAATATGCAATATGAACAACTGTATGTAGGGCATAAAAAGTAGGAAATAAAATATTAAATACCATCATTTATGATTAATACTTTTAATAATATAAAATGGATCATAAAATCAATAATATTAGATACCAAACAATAATTTTATTACTGCTATACTTTTTAGAATATATTAGTCAAATATTACTTTGTCAAGATTTTTTAAAAAATGAAATCCTGCTTAAGATGAGGAAGTCCTCCTCAGCTGATTATATTTCCCATATGTTATTCATTTTTGAGCAGTAGGATAATTATTTCCAGACTTCTAGTTAACCTCTGAAGACCTCTGGAATGTTTACTTTACTTGGGCTTTGTCTTATTGTTGTGGTGCTCAGTATTCCTTTAGAGTGCGATTTGGATATCGAGAATTAACATTCATAAAACAGCAGAGTCCTCTCATCAAGCAAACAAATCCCAAACACTCTATGGTTTAATAAAAAAAAAATTTCCCCTTGTTTAAAACTAGAGAATATCAACTATGCTAGAAAAACACTCTTCACATTTGTACCTTAAACCATCTCCCAGGAGCTTTATTTACTCATTAATTCATTCATCACACAGTTTTTATTCTGCATCTTTGTGTCCTAGGTGTTCACTTGCTAAAAGATACTTCAAAACCACATATATAAAAATCCTTTACCTTGGCACCTCCAGAATTTTTAAATTCCAAATTAGATCCCTAACTGTAGCTCTGGCATGGATGCCCTCTATACCCACTCTCCTATGCCCCCTACCATGCTGTCCCTCCTTGTGAATGCACTCCACACCCTTCTCAGACTCTGCTATTGCATACTAGTCATGACTCCCTTTCCCATATGAATACTGTCAAGGAAGAAATTAGTTGACATGACTCAAATAGAGGTTAAAGTTTTATGCACATCCAGGAGCACCTGTGGAGCATCAAGGTAACTCCCCTAAATGAAGTAGGATTGACGTTTTGTAGGGTGTAGAGAGGGCTATATGTACTTGTGGTCTGGCTGAGGTTGAAGATTTCTTCAGCTTTAACTGCTGCAAAACCTTCAGTGAAAAAGACTGGAGATTTTTCTGGTTTTCATAGTTCTTGCTAGGGACCATTGGTTCACTTCCCTCCTGGAAACTGTCGGAACAATTCTTTCAAAAGATGTTTTTACAATTTCTGCATTTTTTCAGGTTTAGAAGAGCGGGAAGTAGAAAAAAAAGGAAAGAAAAAAGCAGGGGTTGGGGAGACAAAGAGAGGAGAAACAGCAAATGAGGCAAGGGTTGAAATAAGAGAAACTGGGGTCTGTTTTAATTCTTTTACCATAACAAGAGGTTCACCTTGGTCAGCTGTGACTCCTCATGAAGGGCAACTTTTCTGTGAATGTTCCCTACTCTCTGATTGAATTCCAATAACTGCCCTGATCCAGCTTCCTTCACCTACCCCACCCTCCACAGGTGCCTAACTTGCTCTGCCTAAGTTCAGCACAGATGTTAGACTAAAATTGTTCCAAAAGGGAAGAAAAGAGAGGGGAGGAGAAAAGAAAGGCGGAGAGGGAGTAAAGAAAGAGGGAAGAGTTAGCTCAATTCGTTCTTTTGTATCTCATATTACAAGACTAGAGGCCCAGTGCACGAAATTCAGGGGTCCCTCAGCCTGGATTGCGAGAGGGCGCAGGCCAGGCCGAGAGACCCTACCAGTGCATGATCGGGGCTGGGGAGGGATGCTGGAGGTTGGCCAGCTGGGAAGGGCCATGAGAGGGCTCGGCATGTCTGCTGGCTCATTTTGCTCAGTCCTGATAGGCTGGACCCCAGCAGCAAGCTAACTTACCAGTTGGAGTATCTTCCCCCTGGTGGTCAGTGCATGTCATAGCAAGTGGTTGAGCAGTCTTAGAATATCATTAGCATATTACACTTTGATTGGTTGAATGGATGACCCATGACCAGACACTAAGCATATTAGGCTTTTATTATATAGGATGTCATTTCTCCTTCACAAAACTTCAATGGTGCCCTTGAACTTTCACAGTCTAGTTATTTGTTAAGATCAAAGACTATGCTGTCAGAAAGATCCAAACTCTAGTTCCCTCTTTGACTGGAGAAAAATGTTTTTATCTTTTCAACTTCATCATCAGTTGATATATTTAATTGTAATAGTAAAAAATTTCTGATGAAATTAACATAAATACAGAGATTCAAGATGGTGGTAGATTAGGTGAATGTTACACTCACCTCCTCCCAGGATGAAACTGGAATTACAGCTAAAATATAGAGCAATTAACCTGAACAACCGAAGTCGAGTTGAAAATAAGTCTTATAACAAGGATTTATAGAAGAAACCATATTGAGACTGGTAGGAAGGGTGGAGATGTGAATAGGTGGTGACTGAGATTCCAGAGGGACATGAAAGCTGCAAATGTTCTCCTGAGAAGCATGGGGTCTCAACCCCAAGTGGGCTCCTCAGTCGTGAGCATCAGAACTGGGAAAAGACAGCCATAGAACATCTAGCTGTGTAAATCAGCAGAGCTGATTGAATGGAGCACTCTGCACCTCCCTGCAACAGGGCGAGATGGGAGTCTGCTAGATACACAGGTGCCCTATTAAAGGGCCAATGCACAAAATATCCTTTGCAGCCACTTACCCTGGGATCTGGGGGAGGGAGGGTAGAGCTTACTAGAGTTGTGTGAGAAGAGATTGGGGTTTGTGACTCTGGGGAGAGAGCTGAAGGGATAGCTGTCAGGATCCCTGCACTGAGTTCCTCTCCCAGACTACAGATGCCATCTTTCTTGGGTGGAGAACGCCTCTCCATATGGCATCAGCCTGGAGGAATGCAATTGTCCCACACTCTGGACTCCCTGTCACACTACCCTATGGAGCTTACAAGCTGCTGAGGAGTCAGCTGCGTAGGCCAGTTTGTAGAGGTCTAAGCAGACTCAGGGGGTGTCAGTAAGTGATTTGTGAGGCATTGGGGCTACAGTTACTTCCCCCACTCTCCCGTAAACCTGACTGGTGCCTCCCGTCATGGGATGGATATCCACTAGCTCTACTTGCTGGGCTCCCAGAGGCTGGGCAGACACTTCCAAGTGGTAGCTCTGGTTTTCCACTATCTGGGCAGAATCCAGGACAAACTGAGTTGTGTGGCTCTAGGATATGGGGCATTTTTCCTTCACATGCCCTAAAGGTGCAGAGTGCTCCATTCACATGGCCAAATCTTGATCTGTTTGGGCCTGATAAACTCTACTAGCTTCAGTCTAAGAACTCCCAGAGGCAATCCCCCCCCCTCCCCACCCCAACCCTGCCAACAGAAATATATGCAAACACCCAGCAGGGGGCAGCAAGATTTGGTACACCCTGGGACATTTGCTGAGTGGCCTCAACCCAGCACTGGCACTGAGTGTGAACCTGTATCAATTTGGTGGACACCACTTGCCCCTACTTGGTGACTCACTGAGAACCTACCTCATGCAACTTGAGTACCAGGAGAGGCTCCTTCAGTTACTGAACCTAACTGGCAGCCAACAGGTGGAGGCAGGGGGATCTCTGGGTGCCTTGGGACTTTTCCTGTTCTGCCCTAGGCTTGGTGCTAATAAAAACCAGCTTTGGTGCACAACTTGGTCCTTCCCATGCACACCCAGATCCAGCAGAGGCAGCTACAAGCTGTAGATCTCTTTGTTGATCTAGTTTCTGATTGATAGAAATGTGTACTATAACTGTAGTTGATCTATATAGTTTGATATATATATATATATATGAAAAGTATAATTCTTACAACAGATCAGGAAGCATACATCTATTTTATGTTCTAGTGCAAACACCCAGCAGGGGGCAGCAAGATTTGGTACACCCTGGGACATTTGCTGAGTGGCCTCAACCCAGCACTGGCACTGAGTGTGAACCTGTATCAATTTGGTGGACACCACTTGCCCCTACTTGGTGACTCACTGAGAACCTACCTCATGCAACTTGAGTACCAGGAGAGGCTCCTTCAGTTACTGAACCTAACTGGCAGCCAACAGGTGGAGGCAGGGGGATCTCGGGGTGCCTTGGGACTTTTCCTGTTCTGCCCTAGGCCTGGTGCTAATAAAAGCCAGCTTTGGTGCACAACTTGGTCCTTCCCATGCACACCCAGATCCAGCAGAGGCAGCTACAAGCTGTTGATCTCTTTGTTGATCTAGTTTCTGATTGATAGAAATGTGTACTATAACTGTAGTTGATCTATAAAGTATGATATATATATGAAAAGTATAATTCTTACAACAGATCAGGAAGCATACATCTATTTTATGTTTTAGAGCTTCCGAATTGTATTTGTTTTGGTTAGGACTCCATTGTCCTTGAATAAAAATGAGTGATTTCTTGACTAGACTGTGATGAAAACCAAATATTTTAAGTTTTTTTTCTCTGTTTTCGAGAATCCATTCTGCTATGCTAAATCTCAACTGGTACATAGAGAGGGAACACATGGGTGAGTAAAATTGCCAATTTTCAGAACTGTCTCAGACAAAGGTAGTGTTTTTTTTTACAGAGACCATAAGAAATCCTCCAAGTGTCCATAAGAACTATCACCATATTCCCTTCGATATTTTTCAGAGCTATGTTGCTGATTGATAACCTTATTTATTGCCCTTACTAGGCTGTCTGGTACACTTAACAACCCAAGTTTTCACATTTCTGTGCCTCATGTTTGGAGTTATACTACTACTTTTTTTCTAGCTTATAAATAACAGAAATTTATTTACCACAGTTATATTGTATACTACTCCTTGTATCTATTAAAGCAAGTTAAATCTGTCACTTATCATCCTTAAGGGAGTATTGTTCCTGACAGCTGTTGCCATAACAGTATATATCTTCCTTGTAGGAAAAAATGTTTTCCGGCATCAAAGTTATGCTACACATGTATGAAGAATTTATAGAACACTAGAGTTCCCTCCAAAAGACAGTTGAATGCCAAGGAACAGAAGGTCTGAGTGACCATCCCATAAAAATTTCTATCTGATTAGTATCTTTTCATCTAAACTGAGTTATATTTTTGAATTTTTCAGACAGTATATCCACTGGATATTTATGTTAAATTTTACAAATAAAAATTTCAAAAATTCACTAGCATATTTTATCCTAATTTATCTTGAAATCTAATTTAGTGGATTTCTGTATGAGTAGATTCATTAACAAGTCCAACAAATGACCTTCATTTTTAAAAAAATATATTTTATTGTTTTTTACAGATAGGAAGGGAGAGAGATAGAGAGTTAGAAACATCGATAAGAGAGAAACATCGATCAGCTGCCTCTTGCACACCCCCTACTGGGGATGTCCCCGCAACCCAGGTACATGCCCTTGACTGGAATCAAACATGGGACCCTTCAGTCCGCAGGGTGACGCTCTATCCACTGAGCCAAACTGGTTAGGGCATACCTTCATTTTTTGTGCAAATTTCTAATAATGGAGATCTTGGAAAATTACACTTTGCTCTAATTAGTAGCTCTACAAATACTTGAAAGAACACTTAGGGGATTTTTACATAAAATAATAATTTTACAATATCAGATTGATTGTATTAATACTGCTAGCAATCCTATCTGTCCACAATCTTAATTTCTTTCTCTTCTCTCTCTTCTCTTGCTCTCTCCTTTCTCTCTCTCAACTGGAGGATATTTAAACTTTTTCATCTCCCCTCCAACCTCCAGCACTTCTTTGTTATGCTCTTTTTCAGTTGGGGACATTACTTCTTACACTGAGACAACCACCACTATAACTATCCATTCACCTGCATCTATTCCCACATACTCTGACTTCCTTCCTATTACTATGAATGAACTATTTATGTTTTAATATAAGGTTGACCCTTTTACTTGGGCAGAAGCCCTCAGTCCACCCCTCCTAAAGTGTATCACTCCAATATTACCCACTGTTTCTCTGCATCATCAATTTATTTACCTCTATGGGATCATAACCATCAGCTCATACATTTTCAATACTTCCTCCCATCTGAGAAGAGCAAACACCCTTCCCCTTAATCTAACATTTGCTCTAATTCTTACCCATGTCTCTCCTTTCTCTAAGAGTACAACTCCTCAAATGAATTGCCTGTGCTCACACTCTCTAACAGCTCTCTTCCCTCCTCACATGAAAATATTTCCGTCAAGCTTTAAATCTCTACCCCTCCATTGACACAGCTCTTGTCAACATCACTATCAAACTTCATGTTGCTAATGTAAAGGTTTAATTTTCGTTGTCCATCCTACTTGATCTGTTAGCAGATGATAAGCAGCTCCTGCCTCACTTTCTTCATTGTCTTTCAGGAAGCCAGTCTCTGCAGGTTTTCATCCTAATTCCCTATTTCTTCTCAGCCTCTTTCCTGGTCTCTCACTTTATCTCCCTGACCTTGAAAGTCAGACTTCTCCAGGGCCAATTCTTGGAGTACTTTTCTTCTCTGGATTTATTTATTCCTTTGGTGAGTTCATGCATTTCTTATTTTTTTCTAATGTTTGAGCTTTAAATACCACCAATATTTGGTGACTCTCAAATTTATATATCTAGACTATACCCATTTCTTGAATTCCTGGCTCTTATTTTCAACCTAGAAGCCCCAGTGATCTTTTAAAAATGCAAATTAGCTAATTCCTTTTCCCTGTTCAAATTTTACCCATGGATTCCTATGTCACTCAGAATAAAAGAAAAATACCTCTTATTGGCCTGTAAGACCTCACCTGAGCTGATCTTCCCATTGCCTTTTTGCCTTGTTTTCTTCCGCTCTCCATGTCACTCACTCAACTCCAGCCATGCTGGTCTTTCTCATGTTCTTTAAACTTGGTGAGTGCACTCCAGCCTTAGAACATTTGAACTGACTGTTCCTCCAGACATCTCTGACTCACTCTCCAGCTCTTGAAGTTCTGGCCTTCTGAGTAAGGCCTCCCCGATCACCCTCTTCATCATACTCCTTTCACTACTTCATCATTCATACATCCCATTTTCTTTTTTGTTTTTCTTCACAGCACTTATCACTATCTAGCATGCTTCATATTTGCATTTTGGATTTATTATACATCCTTCTCCACTAGAACATAAGGTCCATGAGGACAGGAATTTGTATCTGTTTTGTTGTTTGCTGCTATATCCCCAGCACACAGCACTTGGCAAATATTCATGTTCAATATATTGGCATTTCTCAAAGTGTGGTGCCCAGACCACCAGCATCACAGTAATCGTGCCCCTTTCAGAACATGTTAGAAATGCCAATTCTCAAAGCCTACCATAGTCCTACTAAACCTGAAACTCTGGGGCAGGGTCCCCCAATCTGTGTTTTACAAGTCCTCCAGGTAATTCTTATTTCTACTAATGTTTGAGGATCAATGTACTAAAATGTGGAAAGCGGCTATAGTGTTTGGATAGGTTCAAGCCTTGGACTGATGAGAAGACTGTGCCCTCTCATCAGTCCGAGGCTTGAACTTGTCCAAACGTTGTAGCTGCTCTCCACACTAAAAATTTCTTGAATTAGGGAAAAAAGGAGAAAATTTCTATTCCTGTGTTAAAATGCCATGCAAATAAATGTAAGAACACTTTGTAGAATTTGTTTCCCTGATATGTCATAATATGCCTAATTTTTTAAAAAAAGTTTTAGTTTATCATTTAGAAAGTGAAAAACATACATTATCCTATGCCATGAATCCAAATCTATTGAAAAGTTGTAGACTTAGTCATAACTGTATATACAATTAATGTATGGTTTAAGTTTTAGTTGAAAATTATGTTAAAAATTAGTGCCAAGACCTGTGTCCCTATGGTTTAAAAATTTAACAAAGCTGTTAAGAATATCTTTACTTCTCTTGGTCTTTCCTATTCTTAGACTTTCAACTCTAATTTTCTTACCTTGAACTGCTCAGTGTCTCTGTCCTCTAGAGCCAATCACATCACACATGAGCCTCTATTCCACATTTGATGCCTGGGATACACTCTCTGCCCTTAAAGAGAGAGGGCAGAAAATGTACTAGTATTTCAGTTGGTGAAATCACACCAACTGTAAGATTATGAAGCGAGTGGATAACTTCCTCCCTTACTGCCTGTGCATGAAGTTGTTATGATCCTCCCAGGGGAACAAGTGTCTCTGTTAGCCCAGCACAATTCCAGTTTATACGCGACATCTTGATGTAATTATTAATTGCATCCTTCATTGCCTAAAGTGTCCTAGCTTGATGTCAAATTATATGTTTTAATCTACATATTTACACAGTGTATAATGAATATTGGAAACCAGGGTTCTAGTTATATTTTATATTCACTAGGAATATTACCTTTGGACCGTTATTCAAAAAGTCTAGATATTAGTTCTTTTAACATTATAACGAGGAAGGGGAATTTTAATGTAACATTTGTAAAAATTAATATTACATATTTTACTAAGATTTCCACTTATTTACATAGTTTCTTATCTGCATTAGATTTCATTTAAACCTATTCTAATTCTAATACTAAATGCTAGTATCAATTTCCATAGATGTCATGTTTGTCATTATGTTTTATCAGGATAATTTCATGATGTTCCTACAACAGACAGAATAGTGAAAAACGCAATTTCAGATTACTAAGCCTGATTTTTTCCCCTTTACTAAGTCAGCTCATCCTTTCATTTATTTGACATTATTAAGATTTAACCTCAAAATTCATGCCTTTTCAGAGGGCCAATCAATCGATGTGTGCAGAATTATCACTGGGGATGATTAAAATTTTTGGGTCAGTGTCTTCAGACTGGTGAGCCACAGCAGTTTTTTTTGGCTTGCATCTGTTTTCAGGCAAAACTAAAAAAAAAAAAATTAACTAGATAAATAAATAAATAAAATATATTGAAGTATAAGTTGAAAATGAAGTAAATATAATAAATACATTTATCTTACCAAATAAATACACTCATGGACTTAAGTCTTTTTTTCTTTCCTTTAAGAATTCTGATCTTACATGAACATTAAACTACATTACGATGAACCAAGTTTTGCCTGTGTGTAATTACTCCTCTGTAATCATTTTTAAGCTAATCTGACTTAAAATTTTTAATTGCTCTTGCATATACTTTATTGAGAACTTATTGTGAACTGATGTAGTGGGTCCTAGGCTTCACTATCCTATATTGTTTTAATAGAAAAATACATGTTATTTGAGAGGAATGTCCAATTTTTTAAAACAATCTATATTGGATGTTTCAGCAATTACTCAAGTATATGATCAATTGTACAGTTCATCCAGACTATTAGTCTTGGTAACATAGATGCTTACTTGATTGATTCTTATAATTGCCTCAACGCTACTTAGCATAGATAATCATCCTCTTTCTGGCAGTCTGATCATTACAGTCTGTGTTGGCATCCACTCCGCCTGCAAAACCCAGAACAACTCTGTGGAGTTATGCACGTATAACAAAACTGGCTGGCATAAACGCATTGACCTTGGCATGACACCTCGCGTAGGCGGTTTGTATACATAATCATGGCCACAGCCTGCTTGGCTTGTTCAAGGTCATATAACAAGTGTGGGTTTGGTTACCACTTGGAGTCATTCAATTTCTAGTCTGGGGTTGACCTTAAAATAGCCAATCCAACACTTTTTCTTTCTTCAATAAGTGCTTTAAAAGTAGTCTCAATTTTAAAGCGTGCATTATTTTTATGAGAAAAAAAAATGTTGCATCAACCTAAAGCCATTCTCTTTAATGACTTGCTTTATAACTGGGAGGCATGCATTTCTGAGTTATTTTATTCTGGACCAGAAGGTATGCCTGGTCTGATATCATGATCCATCTTCACTGAGCGTCAGTTCTACATTATCACTCCATGAAGAATATGTTAAGGCAAAAGAAATATATTCTAGAATAGCATACAGAATCCATACACGATTTTAAAAGTGTGAGCCTTTATAAAGTTGTCTTGTGAGTCTGGGTTCAGGCTAAATAGTCAGATACTTTGGAGCAGAGTTTCTTCTATTCTGGGTACTAATTATGGGTGTTGGTTTTTTTGGTGGAAAAGCTTGAGACTGGCAAATCTCAATGTCAGAGATTTTTTTCATTTTATTTAACAAGTTAGATACTTTTGAAGGCTACATTTACTCCATCAGAAAAAACGACAGCAATAATTAAAGTGTTCTATGTTTGCATTGGAACAAGTTTCAATGATCTCTAATCTATTAAAAGTAGGCTTATTCAGCAATTTATAAAAATATGTAAGTTTATTATCAGCTATACTGTTTGTATTAAAAAAAACAACACATACACAAGCAAACAAAGAAACTAAAAACCTTTGTACATTCTTACTTTTTTGAACCTCCACCCAACTCTGAACTATCTTTATGCTCCTTATTTTTTTAACTTATGCTGTATACTTTTTAGTTTTTCTTAGGGAATGACTGTGTCATATGCATATATAAAAAAATTTTGAACACAAGTTAATGCCCAGTAAGCTTTTGAGAATGGATACATTATGAAATAGAAGCTTGAGTCCTGATTATTAAGACTCAGGTTTAGTTACTTAAAGGCCCCTGTTTTAATTATTTAAAGGCCCCTGATTATTAAGTTTTACAGGTTTAGTTCTTTAAAGGCCCCTGCTTGCTTCAAGTCTGGAATAGATTCTATCTTCAGAAAGTGAAGCAGTTTTGAGAGTTTCAGGTGCAGTTTTCGCAACTGCCCTGTGTCTCATGGCGGATCACTCCAAGTTCACTTTATTGATGTGTTTGAGAGCAACACAGGTTCCCTGTCATTTCTCCAATGCAGTGGTGTGCTTTTTCCCTTGAGCCTGTCACCCTAAAAGATACAGATTTTTAAAGCATGAAATGCACCGCTGCTCCAGTGTATATTGAATAGAGTGAACTCCAGACATGCTTATTTTTTGTTTTCTGAGTATAACAATTGGAACATAATATCCCTCTCCCCACACTACTCCCCCTCCCCAAATAAACCAAAGCATTAGATAAAATTGGTAGCACTGAAATTGAGGATATCTAAAAACAGCAACCTATAACCTTGGGGATTTTGAGTGATATAAATACAATGGCTGAGAACATTTTTAACCACAGAATTTTTGCCTATTATACTTAGACACTTGCAAGGTTGTTGAGTTGCTCTTCTTGTAACCCATATGAAAATGCTTATATTTGGGAACTACACAATTCACATTCCAGGACTTTCTCACTCCCCCCAATGAGTCCATATTTGTAACCAACTTGTAATGTCTGGTTCAATTCCCAACCAAACAAGCAAATACACTTTCTGAAGAGCGATAGCAATTCTATACCCGTTTGTTTACAAATTGTCTGACAATGAGTCAGAAGCCTACACATTTTTTTTTTGTATATAACTCTTCCCAAATTGATTTAGCAATCTGGAATAATTTCCTGTCTTTCCTTCCATCTTTATAACCGAAGCAACGTGACGTTAATGCTTTCAGTCCTTCTGCCTGATATGCAAGTGACATCGTGTGTTTCACAGAGAAAACAATGCCTTCTCTATGCCATTAAATTGTACTGACTTATCACAAAAACCTGGTTTTTGGTTATATCATCACTCAAAATGTTGTCTGTGCCTGGGGAAACGGGTACTCCAATTAGCAGTAAATCAAAGTTCTTTCTCTCTGATGCAAGAGGACTGTGAAATAAATTGTGATGGGTGAGCTGTATCAGCAAGCACCAGTGATTAGGAGGATTGGCTGACAAGTCTATTAAGACTTCTCCAAAGGAAACCACACCCATTAAAGGACTAGGAACTACATTTTTTTGTGGTTTTACTGTTGATCTCTGTTTCCTCATACAGAGTTCACTATAATTTACAATCAGGCTGGTACAACACAGGATGCTTTAATCTAAATATTTGAAGGTGCTTTAATGCTTTAATCTAAATATTTATTTATTTATTTATTTATTTATTGTATTCAAATGAAGTAGGATTTTTAAAATTGATTCAACAGGAACATAAGATCATGGTTACAAGCAACAACCAAAACCATTAAAATAAATAAGGAAAGACTGTGCTCCAGTAGAAAAAAAATGAGAAGTTGATGCACACTTTCCTGTTAAATGAACACATATATTTAGCAAAAAATGTACCATTAGCCTGACTTACCTCTCTTATCTGGCTATAGTTCTAAATTCATAAATTGAACAGTCTTTCAATTAATTTTGCTTGTGTCGATATCCTGCAAATTTTAAAACACGTTTAAGAAATACTCTTTGCACAGTTCAATGGAGATACACTTCAGTTAATTCTAAATCTAAATTTTAATTTTATGAACAAAAGCAATAATGTTCCAAGGACATTATCACGGATAGAGTTACTGATCTTATTAGTCGTTAGTAATTAAGAGTCATTTTCAAGAAATCAGAGAGTATATGTCTCACTGGGCTAAGTGACTACTTTGCAATTGAATTGGTAGACATTGGAGAAATAAGTCTTTTCTCTACTTCTTTTTCTTTTAACCTCTTTATCAAACTCTAAGCACTTCCTATTAAGGCCTGCAGCACTGTTATCAATGGTTTTCTACCCTGGGTACATGTAAAGCTATATTTAAGGATTCAAAATACCTTTGGCTACACTTGAGACTTATGTGATCCTTTTGATGAATGTTACCCCAATAAATGTAATGAAACAAGTGGGTTTCCAATAAACAAAAATAATACCTTTGATTGGGAGTCCTAAAACAACTGAATCAGTTTTACAGGAACAGGTTATTGGCAGGGTGGGAGGCAGGCATCAATATTTTTCCAGTTTTATGGATATAACTGACATTGATATAATCATTATGCTATGATGTAACATATCACAATGATGTAATATATCACAATGATGTAATATATCACAATGATGTAATATATCACTAGCAATGATATAACGTTGTGCAAATTTCAAGCATACCATGCGATGACTTGATATACATGTATATAGTGAAATGATTGCCATAATAAGGTTTGTAAACATATCCATCACCTCATACAGTTACCATTTGCATGTGTATGGTGGGAACATTTAAGATCTACTCTCTTAGCAAATTTCAACTATACAATACAATATTGTAGACCATAGTATCATGCTATACATTAGGTCCCCAGAACTTATTCATCATACAGTTGAAAGTTTGTACCATTTAACCAATATCCGTTTACTTCCTCCACCATCAGCCTCTGACCCAAAGGAAACAAAATCACTATCTCAAAAAGATATCCGCACCCCATGTTTATTGCAGTATTATCACAACAGCTAACTCATGGGAACAACATGTCTATGGATAGATGAATGAATAAAGAAAATGTGATGTACATATCCTATATAATAAAAGGCTAATATGCAAATAGACCAAACAGCAGAACAACTGAACAGCCAAACAACCAGTTGCTATGATGTGCACTGACCACCAGGGGGTGCACACAGAACATGGCCAGAGTTGGCAGCAGGCGGCGGAGCACAGAACATGGTGGGTGTCAGCCGTGGTGGGATGGTGAGCAGATGGGCCGGGGCACCAGACCAAGGCAGGGTGCCGGTTGCTGTCATTGGGGTGAGCCTCTGGTGGTTAGTGAAAATTCTTTGCTCCCGCACGTCGTGGTCCCACCTGGCGCTCACACCTGCTGCTGGTGCTGGAGCGGCAGCTCTCACTCACTGCCAGCACCCAGTGCCAATCATTCAGCACCCTCAGTGGGTGCAAGCAGCGGCTGCTGGGCCCGATTGCCCCTCAGGGCTTCTCCACCTCCCCCTGCTCCTGAGGGGAGATTGGGGCCAGCAGCCACCACTCACACCCGCTGCTGGCACTAGCCCCATTGGCTCTGGTGCGAGCAGGGCTGGTGCCATCAGCGCATGGGAGTGGAGGTGGCAGACGCGGGGCTGCCAGCAGACAGGGGGCTGGGGGCTGTGGCAGGAGGGGCTGGGTGGGGGTGTGGAGGATGGGTGGAGACCCGCTCCTGTGCCCACTGCAGCCTCGTGACACACAGTTCCTTTCAAGGTGCGTGAATTCGTGCACTGGGCCCCTAGTATTATATAATAGAATATATACATAAAATACATATAATAGAATATTATTCATTCATATAAAGAAGGAAATTATGTGGTTTGCAAGAACATGATTGCACATCTAGGGCATTAGCTAAGTGAAGTAAATCAGAGAAAGACAAATACTGTATGATCTCATATATAAGTAAAATCTAAAAAGGCATCAATATTTTTAAACTGCCTTTGAAACCATTGGCCTCCATGCTCTGCATAACTCCTCCCTCTCCCACGCACTATCTAACTTCAAGCCACTCTTCTCTCTTCTTCAAAATCACAATTGTTCCTGCCTTTGAACATTTGTACTTGCTGTTCTCTCTACCTATAATTTCTTTTTTTCAGGTCTTTATATGGCTGTGTTCTTGATATTTGGGGTGCAGCTCAAATGTCACTACTTCAAAAAGAACTCCCCAAAGTGCTCCCCAAGTTACACATTCACATCATCCTGTGTCATGTTCTTCATAGCCTTCTTTCAAAACTTATTTAGGTATTTGTATGCTTGCTTAATATCTCTCTAAAGCAGTGGTTCTCAACCTTCTGGCCCTTTAAATACAGCTCCTCATGTTGTGACCCAACCATAAAATTATTTTCGTTGCTACTTCATAACTGTAATGTTGCTACTGTTATGAATCGTAATGTAAATATCTGATATGCAGGATGGTCTTAGGCGACCTCTGTGAAAGGGTCATTCGACCGCCAAAGGGGTCGCGACCCACAGGTTGAGAACCACTGCTCTAAAGCATTAGAAAAAGTTTTATATTGCTAGAACCTTGTATTTCTTCACCATTGCCCTAGCCCCTTGATCAGTGTCTTGCAGCACATTGTAGACACTTGATCAAGTCCCTCATGTTAACAAATGTTTATTAAGCATTTACTATGTTGAGGTAATGAAGTAGGTAATGAGGATAAAGCAATGAACAAAACAGAAAAAAAAAATGAAGGTAAGTACCTTGCTATAGGGCCCAGTGCAGAAGTTCTAGATTAATTCTATTCTTACAAGGAATTTTTTTATATCATTGAATTTTCACAACTAAAAGGAAACAATCCAGAGTTGTGTTCAGAACTTATAGGATTGCAGCCATGCCTACTAGAAAGGATGAAAGGCCTGGCACCATAGAACCTGAATCCTAATCCTCGCTCTACCTATACCAGTAGCAATGAGATACTAGACAAGCATGTACTGTGTAGTTATTACGAGCTCAGTTTTGGAGGCAGCTGGTTTCAAAGATGGGCATTTACAATATATTCATCTGCTCTCTTGCTTAGTTTTCTCACGTATAATATTTGAGTCATGGTCAGTCACTGCTTTATTAAATTGGACTGATAATGAAATAAGGCAAAAATGCACAGAATGCATTTTAAATAATAATAGCTATGATTACATTAATTATCCTTCTGTTCCTTCTCAGCTTTAATTTTTTTTTTTTCATTTGTGAAGCAATAAAGGTAAACTAGCATTTCTGTTATCCTTTCCAGCTCATATTTTCAAAATATTCTAGGCTTGTCAGCCTTGCTGACTACACTGGGGTCCCTGACAATGAACACTTTCTGTATTTTTTAACAATTACATACTCCAGAAATATGTAATGACTTGTTCCAGCTCTCTTGGTTTCTTGGTTCTTCTATTTTCAGATCCTAGGAGTGATTAATATGAACATGGTGTGATAATACTCTGTGATTTGCTACTCATAGTTTTAAGGTTTGTTTTTGCCTTGTTTTACCTTATCAATCTACAGCTTTACTAGACACCGTGGGGTTTTTTTGTTTTGTTTTGTTTTGCTCTGAGCATTGCAATTTTCAAGTCTATTTTTCAGAAACGTTTTGGTTTTTTTTAATGGATAATTTCAGCTCAATGGGATTTGTTAGCCCACCCCTCATTTCATTGCTTCTGACTTTGAGTAATGGAGGAAATAGCTTTGGGTGGGTAGTCAGCCAGTCTGGCTAGTCCACTGGGCATAGGCTCCCTGGTCACTGGGATCACTAACGCCTAATGCCTCTCTAATTATGGACATGTCTCATTCCTGGCTACTTAACAGCCTCACCGCAGGGAGTGACTCCACTTCCTGACTGGAAGCCTACCTTCATTAGCGTAAACTGTACATCATAACCTTCTAGTTTTACAATAACCCAAGGGGCCCTTCCCCCCAGAGCTGTGGCATTGTGACCGTCTCAGTATTTGACATGGAGGCAGACGATAAGAATTTGTGACTTCCAACTTTAAAATGCAAAAGGTAAACCTGTATGTGATAGGGCTTTAAAAGAAGTCATCTGTGCCAATAAAGAAGAGATACAGGGATTTTGTTCTATTCTTTGCCCGATTCATTCCCTTCTCCAGTGTCCCTTCCTTCCTAAGTGAAGCAAAGCCTAGAGTAAGACTCTTTGTACTAGTGAAGTCTGAATAAGGATGGGGACTTTGAAAAGCTGAACCTGTAAAACAACTTAATACTGATTTAAGATTTAATAAGAAGTATTGCTTAGTATTGATTAGAACTTTGGAGTTGTAATTCAAGCCTTGCCTACTTTCATCATCATCATCACATTTGCTACCTTTTATAGAAAACTCTTTATATTCTAAGCTCTGTACTAGTCACTTTCAATAATATCTTCCCAGATATCTCCCTAAATACTGCAAGGTAGTTTATTTAATTGCTAAATAACAACCTTGTTATTTAGGAGTTAAAATGTTAAGTTCTGGCCCATAATTACCATAATATTTTAAGAAACATTTAATAATACTGTAAATAGAGATAGCAAGCCAGAAATAAATTATATTGTAAGGTAGACCAACAAAAAAGATGAAAGACAATTGTCTATTTAAACAGGTCAACCTAACATCTAGTACAATGAAAATAAGGTCATTATTTTATGTATATTTTCCTCGTTTCACTCCCAAGTGTTTCATACAGAGCTATGTACTATTATTAAATGAATACCAAAAGAATGAAAAATTAAAGAGTTGCCTGACCACATCTATTCTAACTAAAGATAATTTTGGTTCATTCAGAATAATAATCTATTTCATACCTCTCAATACTGACAGGAACCCCTTAGGAAGAAACCCTCATTTAACTGATTTTGCACATTAAGTGTAGATATAAGTTTGTACAGATAATTAGGCCTAGAATTAGAAATCAGTTTTGGAGACTCACTGTTCTGCATCTTGCCCACATCAAATTACAACTATCATTTTTCTTTTCATAGAATTCATAATATATATTTTTATTATTCATTCCAAAAATTAACAAAATAGACACATACTAGGTCCATGTCCTTATACTGATCCAGACCAGCATTATCTCTAAACTGGATTACTGGGGAGCTCTGGACAGGTACCCCTGCTTCTCCTCTTGCCAGAGTGAGTCTTTTCAAATGTAATTTAGAGTCTGTTGGTCCTCTGCCTTGGAATCCTGGTCTCTGATTTAGGGGTAAAAGCCAATGTCCTTTCAAAGACCTAGAAGGCCCCAAACATCACACTACCTGTGCCTTTCTGGTCCCTCATCTTCTTCTCCTCTTCCTCTGGCCCATTGCAGTCCATCTCTGCTGCCCCCTTGTTGTGCCGCCAACATGTCCGGTTGCTTTCCTCAGGTATATGGATGTAGCTCTTGCTGTTCCCTCTGATTGGGATGTCCATCACCCATAAACTGCTTACTAATTTATTCACCCCATTCAAGTTTGTCCTCAGATTTTACAACCTCAAGATAGCTTACCATCATGACCCCTTTTATTTTAATCTTTTCATTTGTCTTTCTACTTGTATCCTCTGCTACGCTGTACTCTCAATCACAATTATTCTGCTCTATTTTTAAATTTTTCCATATTGCTATCACCATCTCTCTTACCATTTCATTAGTTAATTAATCACTTAATTAATTCCATTATCCCCACCATATTCTAAGCCCCTAAACAATGGGGTTTCTCTTTTCTATATTCCTCACTATATCCTAAGCATTTAAAATAGTTCTTAATACATAGTGGTGCTCCTTGTATATTACTGAGATGATTTTGATAAGCTATATAATTATATTTTTAAATGGCCATAAATCTAAAGCAACAAATTTACTAATTAATATAATGACATGAACAGATAAATTATCATATAGGAGCAAATGCACTATTTTTTTTAAAGCTAAATGGCATTTTTAGTCATAGACAATATAACTCTTGAACTTCCAGAACATAACAACAGAAATATTAAAGGACATGAACATATTTACCCAGCTCTTGATATTTGCTTTTGCCAAGTGTGGAGAGATGTTTCTCTTATTCTTCAATTATTAATTTCTGATTTATCCATTATATTGGATAACTATGTATAAGTTCAATTATTTTTTAAATGTTAAGATTTGTTTTATGACCCAGGAGACAGTCTATCATGGTATGTGTTTCATGGGCACTTTTTGCTGTTCTAGGATAGAGTTTTCTATAAGTGTGTTGATGAGATCCTGTGTTGATGGTGTTGTTGATTCTTCTATATTCTTGTTGTTGTTGATTCTTCTATATTCTTGTTGATTTCTGTGTAGTTGTTCTATCAATTGTTTAGAGAAGGATGCTGACATTTCCAACTTGTGGACTTGTCTATTTCTCTTTTTAGTTATATGAGTTTTTGCTTCACATACTAATATCACAGCTCTAATGTCTGATGCAGATGCATTTAGGATGGCTATATGTTCTCTCTGGATAGAACTTTTTATCATTATGTAATAATTCTCTATTTCTGATATATATTTTTTTGCTCTGAAATCTATTGGGCTGTTGTATTATGAGACTAGAGTTCTTATTTCAACATTCTGTTTTAGTAGGCCTACTCTAACATCACTCTGGTGAGGGAAGGGTAGACATCACCTCTTATTACAGGTGGGGTGGAAATCCAAGTTACCAACTCAGCCTCCATTTATAACGACAGGGGGATTCTCCTTGTTATTACTGGGTGGAGATGGGACCTCTAGCTTCCCGGTAAGCTTCTGCAGATACCCTGTTTACTAGGAGAATTAGGAGTGCCTCATTACTACTCCCCACTGACACCATGGGCTGAAAGTGGCCCTGTCACTGCTAACAGTGGTAAAAATTCCAACTCTCTATTAGACCTCTTCTGACCCCATCGTGTCATGAGACAGGGAAACACTATGTTACTACAAGGGAGAAGTGGAAGTCCAGGCTCCTCATGTGGCCTCAACTGACATCTTAGATGTGTGTGCTTGTTACTGCCCCATGGAGATGCAACCCCTAGCTCTTTATTGGGTCTTCTCTGACACCACCCCAGCAGGGAGGTAGGTGCATCTGCAGTACAGAGAAGTTCTAAACTCCTACTTGGCCATGGTTGTTGGGTGGACCTCGCTTTTTCTGTAGTGTTTGGCCAAAGTAGAGTGGTTATTTGCTTAAAACTTCTATTTTGCTGGGCTGTCCCTCCTGATCCTTTATGTCAGAGCATTGGGCTTCTCTTGGGGTTTCTTTTGACTGTACCCATTTGCATTCCCAGGGTGTCATCTTCTCCAGTATCCTATATAAAATATATGAAACAAAAAAGAAGTCCTAGGAAACCCAGTGTTATGTTGTTCCTTAAGTCCCGAGGCTCCTAACTGATTGGATTGTTCTCTCTACCTTTCAGTCTTATGTTTGTTTTGTATATAATATCAAGGTCTTTTTGCTTTATTTATCAGAAGGAATGGAGAAAAGTATTTATATTCCATCTATCTTTCTTGATGCAGAATTCTTTTTTTTTTGTAATTTAATGTTGATTTTTTTTAAAAAAGGTACCATGGCTTCCAACCATTAGAGTACAGGAATATGATGTTTGTAGAACTGATCTTTGAGAATTTTCATTAGTCTTGCATATACTATGCCAGCAGTATATTTTAAAAGAGACACAAAATAACTAGGAAGAAAAAATACTACAAAGTTTTCTTTTCAGATATTACAAATGATTTTCTGGGATATATCTATGAATCATGGACATTAAGTGAATTTAATTGTTAGGGAGACAAGAAAATCCCAGAATAAATGACAATATTTAAATAATGAATAAAGGTCAGCTTGTACATTTAGTAAGTATTATTGATGAAAGTACATAATGATGATGGTAAATGCCCACCAAAAAAATTCCCTTTAGATTAACAACTCTTACATCATGCTGAATTAGAGGTAAATAAGACAAGCTTTTTTTAAAAAAAAAATAAATAAATCTTCATTGTTGAAGTTTAATTTGTCCCTTTTGTCCCCCAGTGACCCCTTCTAGCCCACCCCCACCCTGCCCCAGGCCTTCACCACCCTATTGTCTATGTCCAGGGGTTATGCATATATGCATACAAGTTCTTTGGTTGATCTCTTCCCACCCACCACCCTCCCCTGTCTTCCCTTTTAATAAAAAATTAATTTCAAAACACTTAAAGGTTATATTCTATGGTGCTATAATAATAGAGGTTTATATTGCTACATTTTCAATTTTACTATAACAATGAAAATAACTAGAATAATATTGTGGAACATCAATAAATCAGCATATTGTTATTGATAACGTTGTTTTAAAAAGATCCAAAATTCCTTTATTTACTTGTTTTTTAACTCTATATTGGTAATCCAAGATTACTTTTTTAGCATTTATATAAAAGTAAACAGCATTTGCTATTCAGTGATTGGTACTGTCAATGATTGATTTTTATTTTCCATTTCATGAATTGGTTTCTCAATGAAATTTATTTTACATATTTTTAAATGATGAAAGAATTCAAAGACATGGATATTACCCTATTAATTTTACCAATTTTTATTTATTTTAACACAACAATAAACAACAGGTCTTAAAGTAGTGTATTTCATTATGACTGGTATTAAGAAATTAGGTGCTCTCCCTCCAGAGGCCATGACCATGCCTTTCCCTTCCTCCTCTTCTTCCCCCACAGGCATGAATCTCCTAAACTCTAGGGGACCCCGCAGAGACTTGAAAGGAGGGGAGCAATGGGCAGAGGCAGCTCATCCTGGGCTAAGCCCTTGAACGTGTCCCTAAGGCCCCCTTTTCTCTGACTCTCCAGTGAGCTGACAGCAGCCCCACCTTGGCTCACTTCTTTCCCATAATGTTTCTAGAGCCAAAGCAGAGCACTGCCTAGCCTCTGTCCTGTTGCTTCTTCTATCCTAGATAGAAGCCCTTTTTTGTTTCACTGCCCCCAGCTTAAAAAAATGTACTCTCAAAATAAATGAGTAAAATACAAATTAAAAATGAAAATTAAATTCTAGCACATTAGGCAGTAATCGAGGAGCCAAGATCAGAGTTTCTGAGTTCAGGCTCTGGAGTCAGAATGGTCTAGCTTTAAGTCCGATTGTGTTGCTTACTAATTGTGTGAACTTGGGAAGTCACTTAAACCCTCTAACTTTAGCCTCCTTATTAGCAAATTGGGATAATGTGTAATTTATAAAACTGGATAGCACTATCTCCAAATAACCCCTGAAGAAGAAATGGAGAGTGAGTTCTGGAGCATTTGAGTACCAGGTGATCTTAGGATCCAGATGTGCCACATTCCTTCTCCCATTTGATTATCCAGTCTTTCTTCAGATTTTACAAGCAGATTAATTTTCCCTTTCTCCCTCATCAAGTCAAGTCATATAATTTTTTTCAGTCATGTAGTTTGACTTGTATTGACTATTTATGTTAATGAAAATGTTCCTCTACTCAGCCATTTGAAAACTTAGGATTGAAAACTGATCAATTTTCAGATGGGAGAAATAAGCAAATACCTGGGGAGAGTGAAAAAAGCAAAACCATGGTTTTCCTCAAAAGATGAATCCCCCCAAAATATTATAATAGCAAAAAAAAAAATTAAGATAATTTGACAAGTATTTTTCAAAGCAAACTATTGAATATCAGTTGTGTGTGGGAAAGAAAAGTACATAATACATGTACTCATTAAGTGGTTCATGATGTGAACAAGTATTTTTCAAAGCAAACTATTGAATATCAGTTGCGTGTGGGAAAGAAAAGTACATAATACATGGTCCTACTCATTAAGTGGTTCATGATGTGAGGACTAATTTGATGTTATTTTATCTTCTTTTTCTTCTTTTTTGCTTTTTTTTCCTCTCTGTGTTTCTCACAGTTCTTTTATATTCTAATCTCTGGCTCCAAGTTCTTTTTCTTGGGTTAGGTAGTAAGTCAACAGGATTTCCTTAGAATCAATCAGAGGATAAAAACAAAACAAAACCATAATAAATTTCCAGTTACCTGTGATCATGTGATTTTTCATAACATACTTGATGAACATAAGTCCTAAGTATCTTTTATTTTTCTTCCTCTACGGATCTGGATTATTTTTTGCTTTTGTGAAGTTTGTCATCTCTTCATGATATGATCTGAATACTAACATGCCCCCAATCATCTGTTCCAACTAGTTTGCCCAAAGCCACCAGATATCTCATTCATTTGAATTTATATCATGAAGATCTCTCAACAACAACAAAAAAACACTTTATTTTAAAATAATAACCTTCACAAAGTATTTTTATTGACATGATAAAGCTTGAAAATTGCATATGATAAAGAGTGATAGAGATGAAGGCATTTTCTCCCACAAAATTACTACATAGGAGAAAAAGAAATAAAAGAAGGAAACATATATAAGAAATCTGTGTTAGAGATCTGGAGATAAAACACAAGATGATAAATCTATAATCATCAGCATCAATTTTGAGAATACTAAGGATAGTATGTGACCTATAATTATTTAGGACAATTTACCTAAACATTTTGGTTCATATTTATAAATACCAGCTCTCCAGCATATATAGAACTTAAAGCAGTAGTTCTAAAAGACTGTATTGAATATTAGGGATTTGGAACTCAAGAAACTGAATATTAAATAAGTACCCAGATGATTATAGTGCACAATGAAGTTGTAAAATAACTTGCCTCAGCTGCCTAAAAGTGTTCCAGGATTATTATTATAAAGTTTGACACCAGAACTTTTAAAATTCAGTCTATCATTAATTTTTTTTTAATTCTAAGACTTGTAGCAGTTGTGTCTATAACCAGGTGGAAGAGAAATAATAATTAGGGGGGAAGCATGGTAGTTCTGTGTTTGAATTACTGTCTCTCTTGAACTGTGGCCAATTTTCTCATCTGTGTCTTTTATTTCAGGATTAAAAGACACAATAAAGATCATCTCATTTCCTAAGCAAAAAGTCTTGAATGTGCACAGCTAGTTTACTGTAAGGATGGTCATCACAAAGTATTTATAAAAAAGAAAAAAATCATAACCTACATGTTCAGCTATAGGGAATGGTTAATTATGATAAAGGCACAGGGTTCAGATAATATGAAGCCAATATAAATTATGTTTCAAAATAACATTTAATGACATGAAGAATATTCATGATACACTGACAAGTGACAACAAAACAAAAGTTGATAGCCTAAAGTTATCTCTCATGCCTAGTGCAGGCAGAGATGGGATGGTCTTTCTTGGAGCTTTATCAGACTCAACAATTTTTTCCCAAAATATAAGCAATTAATATCTACTTATCTGGTTTCTGAGCACGTGAAACTAGAATACCAGCACTCTATACCTGTGTTACTGAATATGTGATTCTGACTCTTATAAAAGGGAGGGAATGAGAGAAAGAGAGTGAATGGAAAAACTATTTGAAAGTTATGTGGACAGTCCTGACCACTCAATACTCTACATGCTATTCTTGGTGAAAGTCAGGTCTAACATAAGGATATGGATATGCAATTGGACTATATGTTGCTTTCATAAAGTTTTTATTTTATGTTAATGGTATGCTCTTGGTTTTTACTAAATGAAACTATAAAAAATATTGATGCGAGTTTTACTTTTGAATTTTATATTAAAATAGTGGATAATAAGCCTTCCCAAGATATTCTGCATATACCACCGTCTCCATGGACTTTATAATATTCTCAAGGTGTTTCCTTATGCTTCAAGACCAAACTCAAATAACTCCTCTGCTAAGAAATAGTCCCCATTCCCCACAGTCAAAACTAGTCTTGCCTTCTTTTTACTTTTCCTTAAAGCAATTGTCAAATGTTATATCAATCGTCTACTGTTGAAAAAATTTCACCACAAAAGTTAGTGCTTTGAACAACTATTTATTAGTATTTTTCATGTTTCTGTGGGTTGACTGAAATCAGTTGGCCAGTTCTTGCTTGGAGTCTGTTATACGGTTGCAGTCAGATGGCAGCTGGGGCTGGAGCCATCTGACTAAGCTTGATGGATGACAAGACCTTTTCATTCACATGTCTGGTGCTTAACAGGAGCAGATGAGGGCTGGCTGGGCATTTCTGTTTCTGTTTCTCCACCTATTTTCTCCATGCTGCTTGCTTTGGCTTCATCACAGCAGGATTGTCTCAGGATAACTGGATTTCTTATGTGGAGACAGGTTTCCTCCAGAACTAGTGTTCCAAAGCTGAAAGTAGATGCAGGCTGAAGCGGTAAGGTTTCTGACAATTTAGCTGTGGGAGTCCTAGAACTTACTTCTGCCATGTTACATAGGCCAAGGAAATCACCAAGGCCAGCCCAGATCCAAAGAGAAGGGAATTAGACTCCATCTCGATGTGAAGAGCTGTACAGGGATGGAGGGCATGGATGGTGGCCATCTTTAGAAGCTACCTAACATATCTAGAATAAGAAAAAGGTTTCAGTGCTGAGAAGGATTTGAAAGATCATTTGGTTTTCCTTTATTATTTTAATGAAGAGAAAAAGAATAACTAGAACGATGAAATAATTTGCCCCAAATCAAATTATACATTTCCTCACTTTCCAGCATGAACTAAACTCCCAAAATGAGGTAGGATTGTTCATAGCCTGTGGCATGGTTTGTTCATAGCCCAGCAAAGACTGTGAATAAATTACACATACAAGTACTTGCTAACATGAATAGGGTATGTTGTAGAAAATAAGTTTAGCTGTTCTGCATCTCATTTTAAGGAGCAAGAAAAAGGTCAGGTTTCTTAATTTGCCCTCGAACATGTACACCTTTGACCTGATTTAGCCATTGTTCAATGTTGTGCAATCAACCCAGGCATAGTTAAAATAAAAAAAAAAGAGGTTCCTACAGCTATACTTCTCTGAAAACATCTTGTTTTGTGTATTTGACTTTGGAACAATGAAAATGATCTAACTATAGAAAGCAAAATTAAATAAAAGTGAAATAAAAGGCATTCCCCAAATGGAAAGGAAAATGAAATAAATAAACCCATCAATTAGGTTTATTAAAAAGGTATTAAGTAATGATAATATGATATTTGATAGTATTAAGAATTATTGTTCATTTTTTAAGATGCAATAATGATATTGTTTGGTTATTTTTTTAAAAGTTCTTAAAATAAAAAAATTCTTATCCTTTTGAGATACTTACATAATTTATAGATAATTTATAGAGGATTAATATGATGATTGAAACTGGGCTCAAAATCATCCAGTATGTATCATCCACTGGAGAAGGGATAGGGGTTTTGAATTTATCATTTTATTTTCTCTATTATGATTGATATTTTTCATAAGAAAATCTTTTTTTCTGTAAGCTGCATCTTCAAAATTATAGGCATATTTTGGAAAGATTCCAACTGTTTGGGTTTTTTTTTTTAATCTCCTTAAATTCTTCAGCAATTTTTTCATGTATATGTGAGTAGATTTTTCTTTTGGCAGGTCTATAACTTTGTTTCATTTTCAAGGACAATTGAATGGGCAGGAATATTATTAATGATACCTAAATGCAAGAAATGATCTCCTTTGAAAACAAGAACTTGAAAAGCCATAAAGATAAAAATGTTATTAAATTGTATTTATTGCTACTAAGAAAACATCTTGAAATAGATTTCTAGTTGATAGTGTAATATTTTAAGAGAAGAGCACCCTCTGCTGTCTTGACAAGAAATGTTAACACAGATGAGGAGACACTATTGTGTCCTTGATTTTTCCAGTTACCAACCACAGTAACTGGAACTTAACATAATATTAATAATAATAATTATTAGTAGTTGTAGTAGAAGTAATAATAGTAGTGGTAATATGTTAATAATTATTATTATTAAAAACCAAGGTAGATGATATCATAGTCAACTTTTCTTTTAAAACCATATCAGGGATGCAGGGAACCACTACTGGCCTGCAAAGGTGGGGTTAGAATTTATTTCCTAAAATATATAAAGGCTGTAAAACTAAGCAAAAATAACTTTAGCACACACATCTACTGTGAACCAAATTTTACCCATTTGGAGACAGTCAACCCAATCGCTTGGGTTGCGAGGTGAACATGTCTTTGTGTGAAACTGAGAACAAAATTATTTCCATAGATGTCCCTGTGAATTTGAACTTGTCAGAACTGTGCCACTGCTTAGGAAGTCCATTGCTACCCTGGGGACTTTAGAAATTCATCCCGGTGGGTCCCATTCCCAGTCTACTGTTCAGGTCAGTTCAGTGCATTAAAGCTCTTATGTGGAGCTCACTTAAAGGCTAGGCAAGGCCAATGTTAGCCTACTCCATGGCTGCCTGTCCTTATCATGATCCTAAGAGTCAGATGAAACAATAACATGTTTTTATCATCATATGTCATTTTCCATTTATTTTGTTTGAATTCCTCTTTCTTGAGGAAGAGTCTGTGAATACTGGTTTCTGAAGTGGCACTGTGTTGAGTAAAGGGTTAACAAAACCCATTCTTCTATGAAATTTGACCTTGGGTTAACTTTCTAGTTCTGTTTGCCTGGAACCTGATAAAGGTGGCATGTCAGCTGTGTTACTGAGGAATATTGCATGTGGTAAAAATGACCTCTGATTCTGAACTGCCTCTGATTCAGGAGGGCAGAATGCATTAAAGATATCAGTTTGGGAGACATAGCTTCGGATTTCTCAAGGTGTGATGATTCTTGCAACTCACATGTCCTTTGTGGAGACCCAGAGGCTGTTGTTATAAGATATATTGGTTTTTAAATGGCAAGATTGCTTCTTCTTCTTCTTTTTTTTTTAAGGCTGAATAAGATCCTTGTGTGTGTATTATATTTTTAAAATCAAATTTTCAGTCAACAGACACACTTATGGTTTTCCCATATCTTGACTATTGTGAATAATGCTGCAATGAACATGGGGGTACAGATATCTCTTTGATATTTCATTTCCATTGGATATATACCCCAGAGTAAAATTGCTGGATCCTATGGTAGGTCAACTTAAAATTCCTTCAGGAACCTCCATACTGTTTTCCAGACTGTCTGTATTGATTTACATTTCCACACCTAGCATACAAGGTTTCTCTTTTCTCTGCATCCTCTCCAATGCTTATTAACTTTTGACATTTTGATAACAGCCATGCTAACAGGTGTGGGTGACTTCTCAATGATTTGCATTTCCCTGATGATTAGTGATGTTGAGAGTCTTTCATATCACTGAACTGTGCACTTAAAAATAGTTAAGAGGGTATATTTTGTTATGTGTACTTTATCACAAATTTTATAAATATACTAGAAGCCCAGTGCATGAAAATTCATGCACTGGAGGGGGGGTCCCTCAGCCCGGCCTGTTCACAGTCCGGGAGCACTCAGGGGTGGCAGGCAACCCAGCCATCAGGACAAGGCGATGCCCCATCATACCTCTGCTGCTGCCACTGCTGGCAGCACAAACCTCGGTTGGCCCTGGTTACCTGAGCCTTGGGTGGCCCTGGGTGGCTGGGAAGCCGCCATCCAAGGCTTGCCTGTGCCTTAGGCCATCCCTGGGCAGCTAGGCAGCCAACATCTGAGGCTTGCCTGCACCTTGGGCCCACCTGGGTGGCTGGGAAGCCGACATCTGAGGCTTGCCTGCTGGGCTGAAAGGACTATGGGACTCCAGTGGCAGGAGCAAGGAGCACTGCGGGCCTGCCACCCCAGCAGGGCTGAAAGGATTGGGAGGGCTGAGAGGACTGGGCATCACCAGCTAGTGACTATGAGCGCCACCATCTTTGTGACAGTGTGATGGTCAATTTGCATATTCCATCTTTATTAGATAGGATAACTTACAAAAAGAAGCTACTATCAAGAAAATGGATCTTAAGATACAATGAATTCTTTAAAGAAAAAAAAGGTATATTGGTTCCTATTAGGTGTGTGGGGCCAGAATTGCACTCCTAAGTCACTGCTGCATCTATTTGTGCAGATTTATCGATGTCACAAGTTAACTATCACTTGAAGGCAGAAAATAGCTCCTGGACTGCTGTGTGGACTCTGTCAGGCCTCCTTCCACTGCAGAAAAATGCTTGTTGCTGCCCAGATGGTAAGTTGTGTTTCCTTTCCCTCGGAGCCAGGGCCAGGTGTGGCCTAGGGTATTTGTTTTAGTTGAAAAGCTAGTTGAAATAAGAAGATCCCCAGGGTGCATCTTGCACCCAGCTTTCATTAAAAAATATTTATCCATGTCACTCATTATTCTGATATTGTGCAACCACAGCTAGATATAAAAAGGTAAATTGAATGCAGAAATCTGACACCACACTATAGCCAATGTTAATAACCTTACATTTCAACATTTTAAAAATTTATCAGAGCACTCTATCTTGTTGTATAAAGCTATGGAATTTGAACTGTTCAAAATTAAAAAAAATATTTTCTGATAAAATTGCTCTTTAACCTCTTTTATGTTGCGTTCCATGTAGGATTTTGATTGAAACAAAATTGTTTTTAGTTTTTCTAACTACTGATAAATTAATTAAACAAGGAGGGTATTAGACTGAGGTGGCTGTAATGACTTGGTAGCCTACATTAGCAAACCGAAACCTAAGCCTGAGTCACTGCCCTTGATCCCAGGAAACGAAACCCAAGAATGACCAATGACAAACAGCCAGTGGGGCTTTCCCAAATAAGGCAACTGCTTAAACTCTAGCTAATCAATAATTTATTTGCTTTGCTTCCACATGTTCTCTGTGAAAACCTGGAACCTAGCTTCTGTCAGCAGAGTAGTCCTAACTGCTTTTGGTTTGGTGCTGCCCAATTCAAGTCAGTATTTGCTCAAATAAGTGTCATAAACTTTAATATGACATAATATGCCCTAGTTTCTTTTTTTTCTTTTTAACAAGCACTGCTCTATTTCAGTCACATATAAGATGCTCTTACAAATCAATAAGAAGATATTGGCTACTTAATTTAAACAAAATACAAAAGACTTGAATAAGTACTTCACAAATGATGTCCAAGTAGCTAATAAACCTATGAAAAAGTGTTCAACATTGTCCCATGTCATGGAAACAGAGAGTAAAGCCATTGTGAGGTATTTTACACCCACAGGAATGACCAAAATTAAAAGGACTAAAAATATTAATTATTTACAAGTAGGTAGAGCAACTAGAACTGGCACACATTACCTGTGAGAGTGTAAATTCATTTGATCACTTTGGAAATCTGGTGGTACCTACTAAAGCTAAACACATAACTCATGACCCACCAGTTCTACTCCTTGTTCTAGAACCAAGAGAAATTAGTGCATATGTCTATCAAAAGACAACTATAAAAATTTTCATGAGTTTTCTTAATGGTCAAAAATTGGAAATTGGAAGCAGTCCAACAGTCTATTAAAAATAGAATGGATAAACTGAGGGATATTCTTATAGTGGAACCCTAGGTGGCAATGAAAATGAAAGATCTATTGCTACAACGTAACAGCATGAATGAATTTTACAGACCTAATTCTGAATAAAAAAAGCAAAACATAAAACAGTTTGTATGTATGTACTAGTATGTATGTATGCATGTATGGTTCCATAAGTAGATAATAATTAGTAAGATATTGGTAAAGTTCATAAATAGATCAAATTAATGTATGGTAATAGAGGTTGTACTGGGCTGCATATTGGGGTGCACTGTGCTGTCTGTTCCTGGAACAGACAGATAGGAAGGTACTGACATCAGGTCAGGCCTTGAGATATGGTCTCATGGTCCCTCCTCAATATACTGTGCTCTCTGTTCCCGGAAAACATAGATAGGAAGGTGATAATGCTATACTGTGTCGGTAACAAATTGCGTAAACAAGGCTTTGTAACTTTGTAGTTTTTGCAAATAAATATGCTGTAACTTTTGCAGTCTGGACCACAGTTCAGCCTTTTGCTTCGGCGGGGTGCTGGAACTGTCGTCAGCTGGCCAGCTTAATAAAGGCACCTAAATTTAAATTCTGAGTCGGTGGTCTATCTCGCTGAGTCAACCCATAACAAGGTCAGCATAGTATTTACCTTGTGAATGAATATCAACTAGGAGAGGTTATGAAGGTGCACCTAGGATGCTAGAAATGCCTTGTATCTTGATCTAGTAGAATTTATTTATTAGTTAACTTGAAATCTGTATTCTTTACGTAGTTTAATATTTCATTAAAAAGAAAAGAAAATATAGTTCAGAAAAAAGCAACAAAATAGATCCTCTTGAAACTAGCCAAAAGCTATGGAGTTAGGCTGGGGATGTCATTAATGAAGCCCTTTACCCAAAGAGAAAGGGAGGCTCAACAGGTCACAGGTGTTTATAGTAAGGTATTTTATTTGTATACCTAAGCAAGTTAACACCACTCGATCTAAAATGCATAATATAGGGTCTGATTCATAGTACACATTAAAAATATCAGTACTTTTATTGCTGCTACTATTTACTATTACTGTTACAATTTTATTGTTGTTATTAGTGATTGAGTTTGAATCAGAAGCTCTCACTGTACCCCTGTCAGTTTCTTCTCACTTCCTCATCCCATCCTTCAGTCCATTCTTATTTTCTCCGATTCCCCACAAAGGGTACCATCAGTCCTGGGCATGGGGAAATTGGCATCGTTTTATCTTTCAAAGCAGACTTTGGGCCTGAGATGAGGTCCAGGGACAGAAGGGCCTGAGGGACGGGCTCCCTCAGACAGAGAACTCACAAACTGCCAAAAGGGAGGCTGCGCAGTTGATGTCATTCCATTTGCCATTAGGCAGGATCATCACACAATGTTCCCCAGAGTTAGCATTGTTGGGCTCATTATCATTCCAGTTTTGGTAGGTCATAGGCCTTCCTGTCAGATCCACAAAATGACCTTCTTTCTCCTCATCTGTGATGCCCAGGAAGGCATCTCCTCCTGTCATATTCAGGATGGCCGTGTTCTCTTCATCATTCATGGGGGTGGCCACAGAGGCCTGGAAATGGGTGCACACCGCCTTCACTTTGTCAAAGCTCATCTTTTGACGATTGGTCAAGAAGAACTTCTTTCCAACTTGTTTGCCCAGACCAAAGGCCAGCCCTGAAATAGGAAAAATGGGGTTGACACTGGCTTGTCTTTAAGGCATTTTTCTGGATCAAGGCTTCTAGAGGAGAATTGCCACATGAATACAGTATGTCCAGTTAAATTTGAATTTCAGATAAATAATGAATTTTCTTTTTATTATAAATATCTTCCCATAAAATGTTGAGGGCATACTTATCCTGAAAAATATTAGTTATTGTTTACCTGAAATTCAAATTTAAGTAGTTGTCCTGTTCTTTCATTTGTTAAACCTAATCTGAAAACAGCCTGGAACAAGGGCCTTTGTCCTTTTGGATAAGAGTTCTAGAACATATGTAATTGGTAATTCTGTATTTTACCCCAGTATTCACTTGAGAAGAAAGAAAAATGTCTGCGAATATTTGCTTCAGGCCAGCAGGGCACAAAAGGAGCAGGTTAGGCCCCACTGTCAGGTCTCAACAACAGAATAACAAAGAGAAAGAAGCTTAGGTCCCGTTTTCAGTGACACCTACACACGCTGATAGTAGAAAGTACAGGGTGGGGGTTGGGGGTGTCTCTGGAGTCAGACTGGCTTCAATTTGTAAACTACCTCTGTGCCTACTAGCTCTGTGCCTTTGAGCAAGTTATCCGATTTCTCTTTGTCTCCATTTCTACTAAAAGTTTGGAAGGATTTCACGAGATCAGACCATGAGGAACACTTATACGGTACTAGAAAATCATATGTATTTAACAAATACCTTGCACCTTCCTAAACTGAAAGCTGCCTGAAACGTGAGAGAGAAGGCTTACATTCTTTGACACGTTCCAATTCTGAGCGCAGAGCTTCTCTTTCTAAAGCAGCCAGGCGATCATCACACCCTAGAAAATGTAAACAAAGCGAAAGAACATTGTGGGGAAGGGATTTCAGAGCTCTAACTGGGTAGGGTACTTTTTCCAAATTAAAAAAATAATTTTCTTATACATTAATATTTGCTTTTTGAAGGAAAATAAAAATATTAAGAAGAAATGAGGTAAAAGTATCTGTATTGCCATCCAGCCCAAAACATCACTCATCATCTATTGAAGGTATTTAGACACTTTACGCACATGCACACATACATGAACACACATGCACTCCCTCATGACCTAGCATGATAGCACTCCATACACCAAGCTATTCACTAATTTTTTTTTCCAAATAAAGAACCCCGTTGTGAATAAAAAGTAAATCTCTTGGAAATTATTATGTGCTGGCGAATCTAAAAAGATTACAGGTTTTTGTCTTTAGGGAGGTTTTGTTTTTATTGCTTTTATTGTTTTGTTTTTGTTTTTCTCAGAGTTTGCTCAGTAAACCAAGATTTTTGTGAATTGCACATTATTTAAGGGGGGAGGGCATGAGGCAGGCTGTGTGTCAAAGATGGCAAAAATGGCCTCCATATGGTACTGCTTGTCTGTTTAAGAAATGGAGTTGGTTTCCCCATTCCTTGAACCTGGGTGGGCCTGTGACTTGCTTTGACAATAGAATGTGACAGAAGCAATAATGGACATGATCTGAGCCTTCAGAAGGCCTTAAAGCTTCTACTCTTTCTGCTATTGGGTATTTTGTAATCACCTCTATGTGAACAAGCGGGGCTAGATTGTTGGCAGATGAAAGACCTGTGGGTCAATTACCCTCATCACTCCAGCTGACAACTAAACAACAGGCAGACATATAAGTGAGACCATTGGTCATCACTCGACCACAGACACTGAGATCAGCAGAAAAAAGCATTTGGCAGATCCACAGAATTGTGATTTAAATAAATGGTTGTGTTTTTTGTTTGTTTCTCATGAAGTAAAAGATAACTGACATACCATGTATAGACTGCTGTTGTGAAAACAGACATAATAAGTCCAACACATATGTGGTCTACTTTCTCCCTTTCGGACCAGAGCCTCACATTGTGGCAGCTAAAGGAAAGCCAGGGCCCAGCTCCTTCAGGGAGTGCCCGGTGAAGGAGTGGCTCTGGAGGGTCTGCAAGTCTTTACTCAGAAATCCCCTTAGGCTCTAAGCAAGGGCTGAGTGTGCTGGGTCAGGAAGCAGAGTTGGGCATCTTTCCATGAAGCAGCAGAAGTGGCATCTCCCAACTGATACTCAAAATCCCAGGACCCTGGGACTAGGCTGTCATCCTAGACCTGGTTGAGGTTAGCTTCTTACCTGGACATTTTCCAGGATCTCCTTTTTGGCCCACACTTCCTGGTAGCCCAGGGGGTCCTGGATTTCCTTGAGGCCCCAACTTTCCAGGGGGACCTTGAATGCCTCTGAGCCCTTGGCCTATGGGAAGAAGGAAACATAAACTAGTGTCTCTGTGTTTGCTCTATTTCTCCAAGAGCTTGATGCTTAATCTTTTCCCAGGAGAACAGAGACATTAATCCAGGACCAGCTTTCTAAATCACTATTTCCACTGACCCAGAGAAGAAAATCTTCCCAGGTCCCTCAGGATGGCTTGCCATGAAGGGCCACTCCCTGAGCAAGCAGGACAACCACATGTCACCAACTCCTGTGTGGAAGTCAGGGATGCCAGAGTCAGAGCTGTATTTGTTTTGAACTATAATACGTAGTTGAGAGAAATACAATCTATATGAATTGGACATTGCTCTTACATCTCCAGGCTGTTTTGTCTGGCAGGTAAAGATTCACAGAGAAAGAACAGCCCAAGCTCTACCTGGTTCTCCTTTCTCTCCCTTGGGGCCATCACGCCCATCTCTGCCTGGCAAGCCGTTGATGCCTGGAGAAGCACAGGTGATCACAGGGCAGGTCTTTTGAAGGTTCTCATCAGGTTCTATTTCTGAATAAGATGTTGTCACCACACTCAGAAGAAGGAGAGAGAGCGATGGAAACAGAGTCATGGTCCTCACCTTGGTGTGTGGAAAGTCAAAGAAGATTATCTCATCGTGTTCAGTTAATCAACATGCATTTACCAAACATTCCCTCTGTCCTATAACATGTACTGGGCAGAGATGATGTAGAGATGGATGGCCCACCCATTGCTGCCTCCAGACTGGGGATGTGGAAAAGCAAATCTTCCTTCGGATATTGTGTGATGAGTACTTGAACATGGGTAGGAATAACATGCAGTGACATTCCTTGAAGGGGGTGCCAAATGGCCCAGGCCTCTGGTTTTACCATTAGAAGGCTGTGCATATGCTCCCCGTATCCTTTCAGAGACCCACTTCCAGCACACTCATGCCTATTGGCTTACGGGGTGGAAGTGAATGGAGACCCAGGAATCTGTAGGAGCCCTCGCTCACCCCACTTCTCCCATTTGGGCCCATCTGCCACCTGCATCCCATCCTCATATCTAGGCAGATCATTGCCCTTCAGGGCCAGTTAACCGACACTGACTTAATGGCAGGCACTGAACTGTAGGCTGGTGATCCAGAGAGGAATAGTCCCTGCTAGTCACTAACCCAGAATTAACTTGCGTTTGCTTCCTTGGGAAGTTTTATTTCCTGCTGCAAGAGAGACTTACCAGGGGTAGCATTTTGGAAATGTCTCACTACCTTGTCCCTAGCAGGGTGCCAGATTCCTCTCTAGTTCCTGGAGGAAATTTCCCGTGTTCTGTGGATAAAAAACACTGGCAATTACCACTCCCTTGACTCCCCTTCCTATTTCTTAATCTTAGCATTTCATCTCTCCTTCAATGCTCTCTTTCAAAACTGTCATTTCCCAGAAAACCTCAACATACTAGCTTCGTGGTTCTATTTCTTTATGGCTTTCTTTGGAAAAGAAGGCAGTGTCATTTCTGCAAATGGTCAGGTAAATCCAGAAAGCCATAGGTGCCCAGCAAAAGCAAAGAAAGAATGACTTCTGCTGGCCATCTCCCCACCTTCATCCCTCAGAAAACTTCCCGTAGGCCTCCAAGGTCAAGTCAAGTCCCTAGACAGATCCAGGACCATAGATCCATTCAGCAGAAAGGACTTACTGGGTCTTGTGCAGAGCAGGGATGCAAAGATGAGGAAGCTGGCCCTCCAGCCAGGGCTCTGGCAGATGTCTCAGGGTAAGGAAGGAGGCTGGACTGGGCAACTGCAGGGCCCAACCAGCCTTGTGAACTGAGATGGACCTGGCCTTCAACCTCAGATTAATAAACAACCCTTCTTGGGACTGCACTAAACTCCTAGCATTGCCCAGGGGTTTCTGGCACAAAGTTCAACAGCTGTTTGCTTTAATGCTGCACAAATCATCCTTCAAATTGCCATCTATTATTTATTGTGGTAAAATACACATAACATCATATTTGCCATTGTGACCATTATTAGGTGATAATTCAGCAGCATTAAGTACATTTACATTGTTGTGCAACCATCACCACTAATCATCTCCAGAACTTTTTCATCATCCCGGACCGAAAGTTCATACTCATTGAACAATAATTTCCACTCCCCACTCCCACCCCTCAGTAACCCCCGATTACTATTGTTCTACTTTTCATCTCTATGAATTTGTTTATTCTAGTACCTTATATTAGTGGAATCATATGATATTTGTTCTTTTGTGACTGGCTTATTTCACTTAGCATAATGTCTTCAGGGTTTATCCATGTTGCAGCATATATCAGAATTTTCTTCCTTTTTTAAAAATATATTTTATTGATTTTTCTGCAGAGAGGAAGGGAGAAGGATAGAGAGTTAGAAACATCGATGAGAGAGAAACATTGATCAGCCCCCTCCTACACACCCCCTACTGGGGATGTGCCTGCAACCAAGGTACATGCCCTTGACCAGAATCGAACCCGGGACCCTTCAGTCTGCAGGCCTACGCTCTATCCACTGAGCAAAACCAGTTAGGGCAGAATTTTCTTCCTTTTTAAGACTGAATTATTCCATTATATGTAAATACCACATTTTGAAAGCTTCATTTTTTAAAATATGTTTTTAAAATTTAATTTTTAGAGAGAGAGGAAGGGAGAGGGAGAGAGAGAAAGAGACATCAATGATAGAGAAACATAAACATTAACATTGATCAGCTGCCTCCTGCATGCTCCCTGCTGGGAATCCAGCCCCAACCCAGGCATGTGCCCTGGTAACCTCTTGGTGCATAGGTCAATGCTCAACCACTGAGCCACACCAGCTGGGTGGTAGCTTCATTTCTAACAGCCAGAATTACTAGAAATAATCCAATTGTTCTTCAACAAGCGAATGAATATATAAACTGGAAAACTCACAGAAAAAAACAACAAGACTATTGACTCATAAAATAGCTTGAATCTCAAAGGCATTATGTGAGTAAAAGAAATATAATCTCAAAAATTTAAGAACTATATGTTCTTTTTATATAGTATTCTTGAAATGATAAAAGTGCAATAATAGAGGACAGATCAGTAGTTGGCAGGAATCAGGACTACATGGAGGATATAGCTCTAAAGGTGTAGCATGGGCAATTTTCATTGGGGCTGATGGAATAGTTCTGTATCTTAATTGTGGTGGTTACACAAACCTATGATTGTGAAGAAAATTTCATAGGACTATACACCAAGAAAAAAAAAAGCATAAAGGTAAATAATGGTTAAGTCCAAATAAGATGTTATCTTATTGTTGTATTGTTCCTGTGTCAATTTCTTTGTTTTGATACTTGCACTGTGTTATGTCAGATTCTATCATTGCTGAATAATGGATGAAGGGTACCATAAGACCTCTCTTTACTAATTTTTTCCACTTATATATGAGACTATAATTATTATTTTTAAAAACTTCCCAGAAGGACTCTCAAGGAAGTTGCAAAGATTATTCTTATCTTCTTCAGAGCTTTGTCCATGTTTCACACTGTGAATAGTCTGCACAATGGCTTGAAAATGAGACAAAGGAGGCCAGGTTCCCAATGATAACACTCTTCGGTCTGACTGAGCTTACAGTGTGAGAACCAAGTGGTGAGAGATTGACAATAGGATTATAACTTCTATAAGACTGTGGACCTCCTCCAAATGGTCATTAGAGGAATTTTATAAGAGGAGAGATGATCAGATTTGAATTTTCAAAGCTTGTTCCGACTACAATGTGGAGAAGGATTGGAGGGAAACAGGTATGAAAAAAAACATCCAACATGCAAGGTGGTACTTAATATCATTTAAGCAGCAGATGATGGTGGCCAGAATTAGGATGATGGCAGCTGGATCAAGAAGGTGGACACATTTGAAATCATGTGCAAGGTACATTTGAGGGAACTTGGGAATTGGGTGGATGTAAATGGTAAACAAGAAGAAGGAATTTTTATAGATTCATAAATTCCTAACATGAATATTTGGGTGCCATTCAACTGAGATAGAAAATAAAGGGCAAATAACAATCTCAGCAAGGATAATGACTATCTTGTGAGTCAATGGCTTGAACCATGTGATAGTGGTCAAGAGAGACAATCTAGATGGAATGGAAGAACAATTTTATGAAGCACAATGGGGTGTTCTAGAGCCTTCCAAACACCAGAAGGAATGTGGATGGATGAGATTCCCTCTAGATCCCTTCCAATTAGACTCCCCTTGGCTTGTGAAGGGCCTGGTTTCCTTACTTTCTGCTGACCCGTCCCTGTACCTAAAAAATGTCCAGGATGGTAGAAAACCACATGCCTAAAGCATGTGACAGACACCAGGAGATCCAGGAACTAAAAACGGCTGCAGGCAACCTGTTCATCCCTCTTGCCTACTCTTTAGCAGCCAAATCTTCCTATGGCTCCTGCTCCAAAGTGGCAGGAGGTGAAATAAGGTAACTGAATCATGTTGGAGGTGCTGCCTTTGATCACAGAGCTTGTTTTTATTGAACACTTAGTCCAGAGGTCAGGAAGCTGCCCTCCAGACCCTGACATTTCCTGGAACTGGGCTGGGAAGCGGTGAGCCACTGCTCTGGGTATGCCCCACCTCTGAGCCCCTTCTGCTCTCTAGAGTCGCCTGCAGGCCTTTCCCATCATGAAAGACCGCTCGCCACACGCACCAGCCCCTGATTACCCACTCCTCCCTCCACATCACAGATAAGGCCACTGTGTGCGTTTGTTCTGGAATTTAGAACCTTCCCAGGATTGCCTCCACTTGGTACCTCGACCAAAATCCACCTCACCTCAAGGGGTTTCAGAGACGCTGCCTCTCTGACCTGTAGAAGGACTGCCTGGCCCTCTGCACCCCCTTTCCTCTCACTGGGGCTGGAGTCCCAGCTCTGCTACTTTCCAGCTGTGGGTCCTTGGCCAAGTTCTTTCTCCAACAGTTCCTCAATTTCCTCACTTGTGAACGAGGACCCCACTGCCTTGGTCATGCCATGGAATGCCCTTTCTGGTCCACACTCAGCGTGCAAGCAGCCCACCATGCCGGGGCCTTCATTGCTTCTAGGTTGACCGCTCAATGGTCTTCTTGGGAAGCAGTGTTCTTGGGTGGCCCCTTTTGGGAGGAGATTTAGAATCAGAAGACTTGCTTTGGGCTCATAACTGTGAGTGTAGACAAGTCCTCTGTCCTCACTGAGCCTCAGTTTTTACACCCATAAAATAAGATTTTGAACCCCATTCTCTTTCCCGAAGGGATGCTGTGAGTGAGTGATGACAGTAAATGGGAAATGTCAGTGCCCTCCAGGCGAAGACCGCCAGGAACATGCCTAAAGCCAAATGAAGTTGATTTGCTTCCTTTTAGTTTTTATAAATTTCATACTTATTATATACAGGATATTGCATACAATGGTGAACCATATGATTCCTCAGGAACAGGTTATTAGGAGGGATTTTTTTGGGATTTGGCCTTGTGTTAGGTGATTTTGGGGGAAGTTTCAAGAAATGGATGTCTATGCTACACAGGATCCTGTTGAGAAGCTGAGGCAATTCTATAACTGAGTTACCTTAATAAATTTTGTCATGGAGAGAGAAATGGGACAAGGCAAAGCTGTATTTGTATAGGAGTGGCAGGTGTTCCAGGAGAGGGGCATGTTTTCATTTTTGTGGTCCTCAGAGTGACCATTTTTTGTCTGTGTCCAGATAAGATTTTGGAATGACCTTTGTATCTCATGACAGAATGATCTTATTTTATGTTGGACAGCGGGGACCTGCTCCCATGCCACAGAAATCAGAACACACGTGACCTCAGAGCCTTCCCAGACATTCTCTGCTCATCCTTGCCCCACCCTTGTGCCCAGGGTTGTATTTCCACCAACAGCCTCCCTCTAGGGCTGTTTTTCCCTGACACCCGATGGGAGACTGTCATCTTCATTCCTGGGTCTCTGGGGCCAGGGGTGCTTCTTGTCAGGGGTCATCCTCTGCCCTTACTTTGTCTCACTAGGTGGGACGCAGAGCAGGGCCTGGCAGAATTACCCAGTTAGGCCCGACACCCCCAAAGAGGAGGAGCTCACAGATGAGATAAGGAGAGGGCTGAGGGGGTACCTCCATCCACAGGGACACAGTGTCTCACTAGGTGGGACGCAGAGCAGGGCCTGGCAGAGTTAGGCCCGACACCCCCAAAGAGGAGGAGCTCCGGGATGAGCTAAGGAGAGGGCTGAGTGGGTACCTCAATCCACAGGAACACAAGGCCAGAAATAAACACCAACTAATGCAGAATCGTTAGAAAGGACTGACTAGTCATTTAAAATAAGCATAATCAATATCTATCAAGAAATAAGTGAAAACACTTGTCATATTACTCAGATAAGAGGTGGTATAAAAGTGATAAACTAGACATTAAAATGAATGGCATAACTTAATAACTGAAATAATGAGCTGTGATGTTATGATTTATAATAAGAAATACATTCTTTGTTCTTTGTCCCGTTCCTGGTTCAGAGCTGCTAAAACCTTTGGAATTTCCTAAGTGATTAAAAGAGAAACTGTCTTTGTTGTTAATGAGGTGACTTTTGGAAAGCTCCTAGGTGACCTAAGGATGGGCTGGTTGCCAGGAGCCAATCATGAGATACACACCCAGGGGCTCTAAACAGGGGAAGTGTAGTATAAAGAATGATTAGGCTGTGATAAAAGTAACGATAGGATACAAGAACTCTCTGTGGCTCACACCTCCTTGGGGAAGGCAGAGTTGCACCCAGTGGATGGCCCAGAACTGTGCTGGCTGGCTCATCCAGAGCTGCTCTGCAGTCATGGGACGGGACAGAGGAATGAACTTTCTGGAACACAGGCATGGAGGCCAGCCAGAGCTGGTGGCCGTAAAGAATGATTAGGCTGTGATAAAAGTAACGATAGGACACAAGAACTCTCTGTGGCTCACACCTCGTTGGGGAAGGCAGAGTTGTACCCAGTGGATGGCCCATCCAGAGCTGCTCTGCAGTCATGGGATGGGACAGAGGAATGAACTTTCTGGAACACAGGCTTGGAAGCCAGCCAGAGCTGGTGGCCACTCTGCCGGGCAGTGGGGCAGTGAGTGGGCATGTGTGGCAGGCGCCAAGCATATGTTCCTGTTGAAAGAGCTGCTGGGGGCGGGGGGCGGAGGGGGGGCTGCAGCAGAGGGAATGAGGGCATAGGTGCAGGCAGGAAGCCTTCAGGCTGGATTTTCCTGTCAAGAGGGCGCCGGAGGTTGTATGAGACCAGGCCTGGAACACTTGCCGACTTGCCCAGGGACAGAGCCTTGGGGCTGTGGCTGGGCCAACCACCAGCTGCCTCCACAAACTGCAGGAGCCCCTTTCTCCGGCAGCAGCTCTCTAGTGCCCTCTAGTGTGAAAGCTTATTACGCTCACTTTAAAGAAGAAATGCTTATAGGACTTCGGTAGTTTAGCAGCATATACTGAATAAATGTATAGCTTGGAGCTCTTTGATAGCTGTCACAGTAGGTGTGTCTGTGTGTCCGTGTACATGGCGAGTCCACAAATGCCCTGTGTGTGCCCTCTGTGGACATATGTTGCATCAGGGATTCCTCCAGCCAAGCCTCATGGGGGAGGCTGAGAGCCAAGTGGGGCAGAAGGCTGGGCCTGGCTGACTCTGGACTGAGACTGCCTGTGGGCTTCCCTCTGCCCATTTACTCCAGCTTTACGACACCCACGGTTAGAGACTGAAATTTGCTGACCCCCCCCAATTCAAATGTTGAAACCTTAACTCCCAATGTGACTATATATAGAGACAGGCCTTAAAGGAGGTAATTATGAATAAACTAGAGGCGCGGTGCACGAATTTGTGCACCAGTGGGGTCATTTGGTCTGGCCTTCAGGATCGGGCTGAAACTGGCTCTCCAACATCCCTCGAGGGGTCCCAATTGTGAGAGGGTGCAGGCCAGACCGAGGGACCCCGCCGGCGCATGATTGGGGCTGGGGAGCGATGCGATCTTCTAGCATCCAGAACTATATAATACCTGTTGTTTAACCTACCCATTCCAGAGATTCTTGTTAAGGCAGCCTGAGATGACTAATACACGACTTAGGCCGGGGGAACCTAACCAAACCCAAACCACTTCTGTAGACCAAGAAGTTGGGAATATAGGGCAGGGAAGACTGTCCTGGACAGGAAGGTATGGGCCCTGGAGGAGAGTGGGTGGGCAGTGGAATGGATGTGGGAGGGGCTAAGGAAGATGCTCTCTGCCAGAAGGGCCCAGGGGAGGCTGTCCAGCCACTGCTGACTGAGCTACATGCCACCTGCCTCTCCTCCACATCACCTCCGTGCCCAGCTACCAGCCCCCCCAAGGTAGGGGGGAGGGTAAGGGCAGGGAACATACATCTGATTCCCATCCAGGCCTGAGCTTGGTGACTTAGACAGACTCTCACCGATGCGTCTCAATCCTCCAGCTGTTAAATGGAACTAAGGAAAGTCCTTAGAAACCAGAAATCTGTTGGAGGGCTAACTGGAATGTTGTATGTATACGGAACCTGTAGCCCATGAGAAAAACATTCCCCTGACAGAGAAAGAGAACCGAGCTTCCTGTGACAGATGGGGGAACAGAAACAGGAGAACGAGGCTTTACTGACCCAGGACCACTCCCTGGTTGACTCCCTGTTTAAAGAGAGATGGAATGGTGGGGAGTGGGGTCCTGTCCTCTCAGGTTGCTCTGCAGCAAGCATGTCAAACTCAAAGGCTAACACGGGCCAACTAAACAAGGTTTAAGTTTATGTGGGCTGCAAAAAAACAAAAGCTTCAATTTTCCTAGAAATGTAGGTTTATTTTGATAGAGACATGCTGAATACAAAGGGCTGAAATAAATGAGTAATCGTTAACATAAAATAATAGAACATTTTAATAAAAATTAATATTTTTTCTTGCACATTAACTTACCAGACACTGAATAACTGCAGAAATTAATAAGTGTGATGCAAATAAACCTATTTTTCTTGTTCTCCAAAAGCAAAATATTTTCTGTTGCACACACCAAACAAGCAAGTCCAAGACTAATGACATGGCAATCAGCTGCTAAACTATTCGCTGCTAGTATTAGTGGAGAGAAATGGTGCACTTGCGTGTAAGGTGCCTAAGGGAAATGAAGGCAACAGGATTATAGTAATCAGTCATTAGCGAACATTGTAGTTCATCTATAATAATAAAAGTGTAATATGATACTTAGACCAGACGTCCTTCCGGATGACCTTCCGGAGGAAGCCAGGGCTGCAAGGGAAGCCTGGGTCCTGGGTGCCAGAGGGAAGCCAGTGCTGGCAGTGGGAGAAGGAAGGCCAATTCTTGCACGAATTTTGTGCATCAGGCCTCTAGTTATTAATAATTATCTATAACAAGATATTGTAAAAATTAAGTTATGAAATTTTTATGAAAACGTTTCTTACATATCGTTATATTGGCTGGGCTGCAAAAATATTCATTGTGGGCTGAGAGTTTGACTTACTTGCTCTGCAAAGTCCCAATGATAATTTACTGGTCAACTCTGCCACCTACTGACCAAATAAAGAATTGCAGTTAGCCAAGGGCTGAACTGAGACATCACACATCCGCAGCCCAGTTCACTCCTACAAATTATTTATTGGAAGCCGCTGTATAACAGGCGCTGGGACAGAACCTAGGAGATTAAGCAGAATATAATTGTCCTTATGAGCTCACAGTTTAATGGGGAAAGATGACACAAATTTATATTAAAATTTCTGCTATGCAGAAAATAAAGGGCTCACAATAGAGGGATCATAAGATTATGCAGTCAAGCAAGGCATCTCTGGAAGGAGAGAGTCCTGAAACATAGATTTGCAAGGAAGGGCATTTTAGGCCAGAGGGCGAGCATTTCAAATGCCAGATGTGGTAATGCTTTTGGCATTTGAAGGTCAAGGCTTGCTCCCTCCTGAACTGGCAGACTCTCAGCAGTGACCTCACCTGTCCCAGGGCAGCATTGATCCTTCCTCAGGTGGATGACTCTCAGCAGTGACCTCACCTGTCTGAGCCTCACTTTCCTCATCTGTAGCATGAGAATCTGAATAGCACCTATGTGGAAGGAATCCCTGGCCTGTTGGGATGCCATGATTGGCTCACCATTTGCAACATTGGGCTGAAGAGGAGGACCCATCCCAGGGCAAGATCTGGCCTGGATTAGGTGCTCAGAGCCCCAGGCTTGTTTGCAGAAGGAATCAATTAAGGATGATTTGAATGAAGGAAGGACAGAGTCATCCTATATCTCTCCTGAGGAGTCATACATAATGCTCTGCTGACCCAGCAGAGGGTCCATTAGGCTAGACTTTAAATGCTATGGATGTGAAGTAGCAGAGTAATATTATTGAAAGGTTGAACAAATGTTTAGCATCAGGCATGCATGGCACATTTATCATAAATCACTGGTCTGGACTACAAAGAGATCCTCAAATGTTTTTGAAATATAAAATACTTTCAAATTGAGATTACTTTCCATAATCTCATTTCAGGGAAATTAGAAATAAGTAATAAAATTTAAAGTAATAAAAAAACACAACTGGTTGGGAAATTCAGAGCTCTCCTACATAATCTCTGGGTCCAAAGAGCCACTGAAAACAATACTGCACAAAATTTTAAAAATACAAATAATGAAAACAATAACTGTAATAATCTGTAGGACAGAGCTAAAGTTTTTCAAGAAGGAAAATTCATATCATTTAACACAAATGTTCTTTTTAAATATGAGGATGAATTAGAAATGTAATAATGTGTCTAAATATGTTAGAATTATAAAGGAAACTCAAGTAACATAGAATTATTAAGAAGTCATGGATAAAATATGTGAAAACATTTTGAAAGCTAAATAGAATTCTACATGAATGTTATTTAATTTTTAAATATTAGTAATTACTATTTTAATTTCTATCGCAATTGTAGGAAAATAGAAGATTAGATACTACTTCAGGCAGAGGTCTATCTGGGTTCATGAGCTAATGTCTGAAATACCAAGACAATTCAACATCTCATACTTCAGTCCTTCACACTCAATAACTTGTAAACAAGCTCTCCTGACCAAAATATTCATGAAATTACCTAGTGTCTTAGCTATTCTTTCAGAGAACTGGAATAAGGATGCAGGTATTTTAGTTAATATCTGCTTGAAGTACAGTGATGCCCCAAATCACTTTTATATATAATCCATGACATCACAAAATATATACTACCTATACTTATATGTTGGCGGTAGTGAGAATAGCACCAGGTATTAGACCAGTGGAGTCAGACCAGACCTTGGTTTATCAACCTCGGTACTTGAGTTCTGGCTAGAAAAAATATTCAGAGCCAAGACTCAAACTGTAAGAGAACATTTATTTAGAAAATCACAGAGGTGGAAGAAATGGGCTCAGGAAACAAGTTTCAGAGGCAGAAGAAGGGCACTTAGAGCTTAGAAGTGAGGAAGGTAATGTTTAAAGGCCTGGGAGTGGGGAGGGGAGGGGAGTGGAAGGGGAAAGGCACTGGGGTGCTCCCAGGAGGGAGAGCACACAAGGCCCTCCTTTCTAGAGATGGTCCCAGGGGAAGATCTCAATAGAATATTCAGCAGCTTTCCAGGTTCTTCCACTATTCCTATGGATTGAGAGGTAGAAGGAATAGCCTGGTTGACCAAGTGTCAACAGGAGATTTCTGGTTATGGGAAACTATAGGTCCAGTGCACAAAATTTCATGCACTGCAGGGGAGAGGGGGGGTCCCTCAGCCCAGCCTGTCCACTTTTGCAATCTGAGAACCCTCAGGGGATATCCAGCAGTTGGACATCTTTAGTGCTGCTGCGGAGGCGGGAGAGGCTCCCGTCACCGTCAGTGCGCTCACCAGCCATCAGCCCAGCTTGTGTCTGAGTGGAGCTCCCCCTGTGGGAGTGCACTGGCCACCAGGGAGCAGCTCCTGCATTGAGCATCTGCCCCCTGGTGGTCGGTGCACATCATAGAGAGTGGTTGAGTGACCTTAGCATATCATTAGCATAATTACACTTTGATTGGTTGAACGGCCGACTGGCCAACCGGACACTTAGCATATTAGGCTTTTATTATATAGGATATTTGAAAACGCCAGTGATAGAGCTCAGATGTCCTTTACTTAGAAGGTTTGCACATGAGCATTAGTGCCCAATAATTAAATTGCTGCCCTTGAGATGAGCCACCTCAGGAGTGGAAGGAGAGCCCAGCTGGTGTGGCTCAGTGTTGAGCATTGACCTATGAACCAGGAAGTCACTGTTTGATTCCCAGTCAGGGCACATGCCCGGGTTGTGGGCTCAATCCCTAGTGTGGGGTGTGCAGGAGGCAGATAATCAAAGATTTTCTCTCATTATTGATGTTTCTGTCTCTCTCTCCCTCTCCCTTTCTCTCTGAAATCAATAAAACCGTATTTTTAAAAAAGAGTGGAAGGGGAATTGCAACAAGGGCCACCCAGATTACAGAGAGATTTCTATCCTCAGTGCATCTGTAGGTTCTGTAGGTGACTACAGAAACTGAATGTGTGTTTCCCTTATTGTCCCTTTATTTAAAATCTTACCTCCTATTTTATACTTCACTCATGGTAGCATATTTCTGGTTTGCTAGTCGGGGCTGTGACTGTTTGGGACTCCAACCAGCTTCTGGAAGGAGCACCAGGAGACATATTTCAGCACAGGCACGTGTCAGGAATGGCAGGGCTCCCATGGGCACACATTTTTCTAGCCTGGGGACCACCTTGAAGCAGGATTCAGTTTTATCTAGTCCCCAAATAGAACCAAATTCATCCCAGGTTAATGAGAAGTGAATACTCACTGAGGATTTGTGAACAGAGTTTCACAAGTCACAATTCAGTGATCGCTTATCAGCTTTATCATTAGAACTCCTTGTTTTGCTTCCCCAGACTTTTTGGTTTTTATTTTCTCTGTACTATTCTTCCTCAAAGACTATCAGAACACCCTCCATGGGCCTGACTAATTCCTTTCTCCCTTGCCATGAGAGTACTCCACCCCCCCAAAACTGAAATTCTCACTCAATTGTGCCCATCTGTTGTTCTCAAAGCCTGCACCTTGTGGGGACTTAGCTCGTTCCTGTACATCCATGAAGGAAGTTCTTTGCTGGTTTTGGGTCTTGGTGCCGTATTTCTTAGCACATCTGGTGAGTGCTACCCTCTTTGTGACAGGGTACCTCTCTTTCCTGTGGACAGCAAGCACTAAATTATTAGCTGGATAGCATCCCATGCCCAGGCTGGCTAAATGACCTAATAGACATTTGACTTGGGAAGACCATTAGGGTTGAAAGCCAGGAAAAGAGACTTGTAGTCAATGCTCTATCATTTCTGTTTTGCAACCCCAAAACTGTGCCTTTGGGGATATTGATTTCAAGCTGGTTATTAAGAAACAACAGGCCCAGAAAGAACCTTTGACCCTCCCCTGTACCTGCCTAAGAGATTCAAATGGTGAGACCCAGTCCAGGAAGGGAGTCTTAGCAAATTCACCTTAGCCTCAGACAGGAAGGCCCAGGCAAAAGGCCTGGTGGCGAGATCCCCACCCTCTGCAGCCCATTGTGTCTGGGTTTCCCAGTAAGAATTTCCCTGCCATGTATGTTCTGCTCTTCCCCAGCTTCCTGTAGTCTGTTTTCTTCAAAATCTCAGACCTCTGCCCCTTTTATCCTTTCTCCATTATGGCATACAAACCTCAACTGCCCAATGCGGTCCTGGTTTCATATCTATGAAACGCTCAGCATTCATGATAAACTTTGCACATTTTCTGCTGTTAATCTGTCTCTGCTAATTTGAGTATTAGCTCAGCTAGAAGAACTTAGCCTCCAGCACTTCACAGTTCTTTTTGCATTGTTTTGGAAAGAGACCTTATCAAAATTATAGTGGAACATCACCTAGAAACAGATGAGGATGATTACTTATTTCAACAGAGAGCTCTATGAATACAATACAACACTAAAGGGTGATCACGATATAGTTTCATAAGGCAGAAAAAAATCAACCTTTCATCCTAGCCATCGTGGCTCAGTGGATAGAGCCTCAGCCTGAGGACTGAGGGGTCTCAGGTTTGATTCCAGCCAAGGACACATGCCTGGGTTGTGGGCTCCATCCCCAGTAGGGGGTATGCAGGAGGCAGCCAATCAATGATTCTCTCTCATCATCGATGTTTCTATCTCTCTCCCTCTCTGAAATCAATAAAGAAATATATTTTTTTAAAATATCAACCTTTCCTTTTTATCTTTTTTTCTACCTGTGCAGAGAAAGTACAAACAGGGGATATATGTGCCTTGTCACCTCCAGTTAAGTATTGGCTTTCTTCTAGAAAAAGAGATTTAATAAAGATCAAAACTAATATAGGAAATTTATCTTTATCAACACTTTCATAAGAAAACATCGCTAGTCAAAATTTCGCCCTTTCTGATGTAAGTAAACATTCCCTGTGGAGTTCCTTCTACTTTTGATTAAAAGGACATTAAAGAGGCAAGCGTATTTCTGCACTCTTTCTAACCCATATAGCAATAAATAATTTGTGCTGAAGTGGGAAACTCACATAAAAAGAGTCAATTTCTGATGTGAGAAAAAATAACCCTGTAACTTGCAGAAAGAATGTAACTTTCAAATATTTGAAATTATAGTACAAAATAAACCCTAAGGGGCCAAACATGCTATTCCCAATAGCTAACTACAGCAGTCGACTTCCATCCATATGATAAAATCAATATTCTTTTTAGTGGCAATGCATTTTCTTTTCAAATTCATCTGTATTCCCTTATCATGCATACATAAAAGGGAAGGATTTCTGAATACCTGACAACTCATTCCTTGTTTGGCATACATTCTGCCAGAAAACGTAGAAATATCAATATCTTTGTTGTGAGGAAAATGAAAAAAATAAGAGTATAAAGTCCTTTGTGACCCAAAATTTTCTTTGTGTCTGTGTATACATGTGTGTTCCCAAATGCATAATAGTAACTTATTTTCAAATATTAGAAGCAGGGTATAGATTGTATCATCACTCTTGTTCAAAGGAAAATATAAAAGAACTCTTACAATCCATAACATTATTTTTTAAAAAAATAAACTTCTATAGAATACATATCAGATGCAGTTTTCAGATTTCAATAAACAACAGTTTCATGCTGTTAATTCAGGTGATGTTGACGAACTGGAAAAACCAGTGGAAATTAGTAGTAAAAGTAAGACAATAAGCTTTCTCACATCCAAGGAGACCTCAATGGCTTAAATTGAAGGAATAGAGTTTATGATAATACCCACCTAATTTGCATTCTTTCTATGTAAGTGAGTACTTTAGAAAGTGGTAAGAGGTGAAAGATGTTAGAACTCTGTAACAAAGGCCTGCTCTCCAGTGAAAGCCACCTCAGGAGAGCTGTGTGCAGAGGATGTGAGAGCCCTGACAGTTCCCGATTTTTTTCTACGCTTGCTTGCTCCTTCTGCAAGGGTATCCTTTCTTGTTATTAAAAGCTTTAGGTAAGTGTTAAGTATATTCTGTGGATCCTTGTCCTTCCAATCATCTGACCTACTGAAATTGTTATAAAAACAGACATTTCCCTGGCCAGCCAGTTGGAGGCTCACAGCTCTCAAGATACTCAAACTGGTAAAAATCTTTGCACTGGCAAACCATCGAAACCACCTGGGCAAATTTCACAGCCGTGTTAGAGCCTGAACCAGAAACTCGGGGTGGGACCTGGGAACTTGTAATTGTGGATCCCTGGCCATGTGGTTCGGATGATGAGCCAGGGGTGGGCATCTCTGACCTAAGCCCCGGAGCTCCGCAGTTATCCTAAAGCTCCATCAAAGGCCCTGCACGGTAGGAATGTGTCTGGTCTCCGAGTGAGAAATAGTAATAAGTACAGTGTAAAAAATGTGAAACCAAAGTAAATGTTGGGTTTAGCACTTAATACAGATTACCTTTTAAGCTTTTACGTTAAATTGCTTGGTAAATTATAAATGTTTACAAATGTTGCCATCAACTTCCAGACATAGTATGACCAGAATTATCCAAACTAGTAGAAAGCAACTGTAATTATACAACGGTCATAGCTAGAAACCAGGTAAAGTACTGTGGCTGAGAGACAGTGGTCTTTATGTATTTTTTAGCCACCAGGACTGTCCCAGATTTGCTGATATCAGTGGCCCAGGAGTGGTTTGGGGTCTCCCCCTCCCCACCTCCCCCCACAACCGCCATCATAGACATGAGTGAGCCAAGCTTTCAGGAACTAGCCATCAGGAGCATTTATGCAACACTGAGAAGGGGGCCGACATTTCTAAAATGACTTTCTTTTTCAGAGATACATTTTATTTTGCTTCAAGTTTAAATTGTATTCTAAAAGGATGTATTTATGTATTAATGTTTACTTCCTGTTGTGCTGAGATGCCCACACAGACCAGGGAGAAGTAGAGCATTGTGGTATGAGGATGGGGCGGTGTGATTAAGAGACTGGCTTCTACACTGGCCCTCAGACTGCCTGGTTCAAGTCCTAGTATTGATATATTGCTGTGGGGCCCTGGCTGAGCCCTTTATCCTCTCTGTCCTCTGTTACCTCATCTGCAAGATCTGAATAACAATATATCATGTTGCTGTGAGGATTAAATGAGTTAAAAATGTAATGTGCTTTGAAATAAATGGCAATTTTTTAGTAATTACATAATAGTTTTTAATGTAGCATATTATACATAAGTTTTACATAACATATTATGTATGTTAGCAGAGTGTAGCTATGGTACTAATTATTGATGCAGGCTACTCTGTACTCAACCGCAACCTCTCTCAATTCCTTCCCTTCCTCAAACGACCTGGCCCAGAGAACAAACTAATTGATCTGGAACCAAAGTGTCCTATTCCATAGAAGACGTATCTGAAACCAGTTCCAAAGAATTCATGAAGGTACAGGGCCAAAAAGAAACCAAATAGGAAAAGGAAAAATATTCAGTCCTTAAGGACCCATTGATGACAACATTTCCAAACAGTTATAGCTTACTAAGCAATTCAATGTACACATTTAAAAGACAATGTTTGTCAAGTGCTTCTTCTTTGGTTTCAATTTATTATTTACACTGTACTTTTTAACCCAGTCTCTTTCTCAGAAAGTAGAAATGCAAGAATCATCTCCTGTGATTGAGTTACGTGTGGATGTCTATGAGTCCAAGACAGAAAATTGTTTTGGTCTTTATTTACAGGTAGAAAGGAATGGGTTATTATTTTATTAAAGACTGAAATATTATTCCTAATGAGAAATAATTCTGAGTCAGGACTGAAGAACTACCTGTGGAGGTTAGGTAATAAATTTGGGCTCTAAAAAATTGAGTTATACATGTTTGCATTTCAGATTCCAGTGATAAATTTGAAGTCATAGGAAGAGCCAATGTGAAGTAATAGTGTTCATTCTTCATAACTTACTCTAATTATATATACTAGTCAGAGGCCTGGCAAAAAAACAACAACAACAGATGGCTCACTCAGAAGGTTTAAGTCAAGAGTGTTTTATTGAAGAAAGGCTACATACAGAGGTGTGAGTAGGCTTTGAGGAATGCACAAAGCCTGTGAAGCACTTAAACTCCAGAAACGGGGGATGGGGCAAGGGGAGAGGGCTTGGAGCCAGGGAAGCAGGCCACCTGGCACTTTGGAAGATCTGAGGCCCCCTCAACAAGAGATTTTTATAGTAACTCTTACTAGTGAAATGTTTTTTCTTCTGGCCTTGTAGTTCTGGTCTTTAACTTCCTAAGTTAAAGACAAGGAAACATTACCATATAAAAGGGAGAAATGATAAAATTTGAAACTAGGAACTATGGGTCTGATACAAACTCCAGCACATATTAAATGTATGATCTTTGGAAAGTTGTTTACAGTCTTATGTATCAGTATCTTTGTTGACAAAAATTAGGAAACAACTTTACTTCTAGGACTGTCCTTAGGTTTTGTTGAGATAAAATGTGTGAGATGTCTAATGCAGTCCCTAGATCATATCATACCTTTAAAAAGACTAGTTTTCTTTTTTCTTTTCTTTTCTCTCCTTTTCTTTTCTCTTCTTTTCTTTCTTTTCTTTTCTTTTCTTTTCTTTTCTTTTCTTCCCTACAAATACTTTCTCAACACCTTCATTAGGCTTTCTGTTTGGTAATATATTTTATATTGGAGCATGAGGTCATGTAAATGATGGCTAGCTCTGAGTAGGTGCTTAATAAGTATAATGCTTTATTGAATAGAACGAGATTTTTGGCCTAAAGGAGCCTATAGTATAATAGGGGCAAACATGTGAGCACATAAAAGTATGCTCTAATAATGAGTAAGAAGAGAGTAAGAGTGGTAAGATATTAGCATATATCCTGGACATGGTAACTATCAATTGCCAACATGATACTAAAGCCCTCAGAAAAGAGGTGGGAATTAGGCTGAGATACTAGGGAGAGCATCTGAATACGGATACGAAGTGTGGAAGATTATTCTGTACCTGAAGAATTTTTTAAGCAAAGGAGCAGAGAACAGTCAGCAGGAACATGTTTGGATGAATTGAAAAAGAGGCTAATTAGAGAGGAAGATTATAAAATGGAGAGTAGGAGTGTACATTGGTTTGGAGATGGCCTCAAATGCTTAGTCAGACCGATTTTATTCTACACCACAGGACAGTATTGAGGCCTCGGAGTATGTAAGTGGCAGATCGAATAAGTGTTTCAAAAAAAAAGTTAGTCTTGGGCAGAATTGATTGGGCTGATTTCCTAATGTATATGTGTTAGGAGGTTCTTTATAAAACCCTGGCTTTAGCTGAAAATATTTTGAATGTTTTCTTAAGATTTGTTTAAAGTAGGAATACATTGTTTCCTGTTAATATCCACACAATAGAAAGAGGCTAACATTTGAGACATATTGGTTAACTTGGAATTACTCAGTATTGGTGTGTTGTTGTTGTTGTTTTCCTAGCAGCTAACACTAAGGAGCTCCTGGAGCAAAAGTGAATAGAGTTTGGGAGGAGAGGGAGGAACTAGGACTTTGAATGCTCTTCTTATTTCCCATGAACACTGGGGTTTCCTGGATATTGGAAAATTGTGTGAGATTTAGTAGAGTCTTAAACAGAGCAGTCTCTATAGCAATAGAGTTCAATTCTGACTCTATCATTTCCTGGCTGTGCGATATTGATGTAGCCACTTAACTTCTCTGAATGTCAGTTTTTTCATTGGTAAATAGATGTAATTAAGCCTACTTCTCAGGATTATTGAATTAAATGAGATATACAGATATGCTAAAATGGTTGGCATATAATAGATGCTCAATGGCATTATTTGGTTTCATTTGTTTGCAAATCATGGTAGCAAGGGGAAAGGTAAGGTGTAGACTATGCCCATAATGATTGTTTGGGCAAATTGTCATGACTACAGTTAGTCATCAGCTATAATAATTATTGTTTTTAAAATCTCTGAAGAGAAGAATGCCCTGGTCATTTTAAACTCTTTTCCTTGAATTCATTATCCAATGAACTATCTCTATTCCCCAAAACTTTTCTATGTCTCTTACTCAGCCCACAATACATTCATATCTCTTTTAATACCAGATGTATGGAGCATAACAGCCATTTCTCACCACCTCCTTGATTTTTGGAATAAGTTCAGGCTTATCATTTTTCAGCTGAGCAACCCAAGATGAGAGAATAAGTGTCTTTGTCATTATCACATGGGGAGATAAGGGTGCTCAGCCCACTGAGCTGCAAGCCCAGGCATTTTGTTGGGACATATCATTTTTATGTGACCTGTATTTTATGAAAAATGAATCTCAGCCCCCAAATACTGAAGTCCTCACTGATGAAAATTAAATAATAGTATTGTAACTGGCCAGACTCTACTATCCTCCAAATAAGAGCAAAAAATTTCCCGTTTACAAACTTTGTGTGGAAATAACATACTGTTGCCTACAGGATGGGTGGGGCTCTAAAGATGTGGTGTTCTGGTAACTTTATGGAATCAAGTTTAATCAGAATGTGGGTCACTCACACAAATGAATCATGACATTAATGATTTCATTTATTAGAAACCAAGTTGATTTGTGAATGAGTCATAGTGGACAAGCATGTGCAGTTATTTCCAGAAATGTTACTGCTTCCTATTACTCCCAGGCAGCCCTGAATTAACCTTGGCCATGGAAAATAAAACTTAATTAGGTCTGATAGAAAAGAGCTGTTTCTCTCCAAATGCAGAGAGTATTTTGCAATCTTTGAACACTAGGTGGCGGAAGTGCTCTGGTTAAGATTTGCTGAGCAGTCTAGGGCAGCGGTTTTCAACCTTTTTCATTTCATGGCACACGTAAACTAATTACTAAAATTCTATGGTGCACCAAAATATAGATTTTTTTGCCAATATAACAAAAACAGGTAAAATTTTTATTTGTGCACCCTGAACGGCTGTTAATTGTTTTTGTAAAGTTGGCTGTTGTTAATTTTTATTTGGGAAAGAGGTCAGTGCCCCTGACTAAATAATCAGGTATTGCATGTTTTAAAATTTCTTGCGGCACACTGGTTGAAAGTCACTGGTCTAGGAGATCACCTTTATTCTAACAACAATGATGAGCTCCCTTAATTAAATAGTCACCATACTATGAAGCTCACAGGGTGTTCTGATGGAAAGAGACATGTACTTTGCAAACAGGGAATAATCTGTGTTTACAATATCAATGGCTTGGCCAAGGATGCTTTTGTGTAGCCTGCCTATTCATTTCAGTAATGGCATACAGTTACTTAGGGCTCTCCCTGCTTATTCATCAAAGGCAGGTAGGTATTCAGAGAAAAATAAAATCTGTATTTAAACCCTGACAAAAGCATCATGTTTGCTACCGAAAATCTCTGCTTACACCTCTTGATATACAAGAAAAGATTCACAGGGGAAAAAACAAAACAACTAACTGAATTCTTTTCTCTCTCAAAACGAGGAAAAATTTAGAGAATAATCTAATAACCAGAACTACTTCTAAGTGGCACTCAGCTCTGTGTTTCTCTATCGGCATTGCTTTAAACAAATGCATATTTTTGAACATACACCAGCCATGAGTCAGAATGCAGGGACAATGTATATTTGAAAAGCTGTACAGGTAATTCTGAAGTGCAGGCTTTCACCTTTGAGTGACATTGGTAATTCTGGAATAAAAATCAACCCCATGTGTGTTCACTGCACACCGTGCCAGGCTTCCGGAGCACTCGAAGGACCCAGCCAGCAAATCCATTCTCCGTGTCAGCCTAGCAGTAAACAGGAACGTCCCAGTGGTCATTCCTTGTGTCAAAGACTCGGGGATGAAAGACTCCATTCGAGACAGTGAAGTGGAATATGAGTCGTTAACAGACTTCGGCTTTATAGATGCACAAAGTTCAGTAGATTTTCAAAAGCAATCAGCAAAGTGCTGACTTAAAGCGCTGGGTTTATCAGGGTAGAGAAACGTTTTAGGTCTTGAATCCTCTTAAGAATTACTGGCCTGTGCATGATGTGGCTCTGCACTCACACGTCATCCCCAGGGCAATGTGGGAAAGGGGGTTGGTTATCAGGATTCAGAGCTTCCCCAAACCTGGCTAGGTCCCTCTCAGAACTTGGCCTCGGGCTGGCTAAGCTCTCTGCTTAGTATGCAGGAATCAATTAAAAGGATGCATTTCTCCTGGGTGCAGGAATGGAGACGATGAATGAAATGCTCTCAGTGGTGCATTTAATCCCGGGCAGTCACAGAGGAAACACTCATGTCTTCTCATGCTGAACACTCGCTGTTCTTTGAGAGTGAATCTTGGGGTTTTATGGAGTTGCGGCTGAGACGCTGCAATGGAAGGTTAAAAAGTGAAAAGTGTCATCCATCAGCCAAATGTGTGTGAACGCAACATGCTGGATTTTACTTTCCTCTTTGAGTTGATTTGTTTCAGTGATATGGAGGTACAGTTTAATTGCTACTTGATTTAAGTAAATTGTGTGTTACAACAAGTCACTTCAAAGAGAAAAAAATCATTTTATTTATAATTTGATACCATGAAGTACCAAAAACTCCTTTGATTCACTTAGCTTTTACTTTTTAAGTAAATGGGATGGCACGGTAACCCTAGTTAGCCTCAGTTGTTGAAAAATATCCAGAGAAACAACATTTTTCATTTTGGGGGGAAAAACATCTCATTTATTAACTCTGGATTAGCCAAACACTCTTCTAGCTTTTTACTAAATTTTACCAGCCTTTCTCTCTCCGTGTTTTTAGTCACACATCGGTTATTGTAACCCCAAGAAAAGTAACACTGAATTCAAGAAATATCATAAACATCGATGCCAGTGACATTTTGCACTCTCTGTTTAATCAATGTCATAAATACATGCCTCAAAAAGCCAGTCTTGCACAGCTTTACAATGTTTACAAAGACCTTGACACAGTTCTAAATGATTTGGAAACAGTAAGAAGCATGCGATTCACAGAAAAACTCCCTTACCCAGGAAGATCCTCATGAACCTTTAAGTTGTGCAGCTGACTACCATGCCAGCTGGAAGACTGGGATGACCAAACCTCCTTGTTCACTGATACTCTTAGGCTGAACTTCCACTGAACCATAAAGAAACATACATTTCCCAAACTCCATTTTCCCATCACAGGCATTATGGAGATTGCGATTATTTCTCAGAGGGAAACTGTCATAAATATTTCATTGGAAGTTGCTCAAACATTTATAGCTGAGCTCGGAGACGGAGTTGCTAGTGACATGTAGATATATTTGCCATTAGTGTTGAATAACGGTCTCCTTCACAGTCTCAGGAAACATTGTTCTGTACATTTTGCTTCTTATTCTCATTGAATGAGGACATCACAAAAAGACTTATTGAATAGTCTGAAAGTGGCAATGTGTTGCTCTTGAAAGCTGGTTTGTAAGTTTATCTGGAAGAGCTGTGATTATTGGTGGTATAGTTACTGAAAGTTTACAGTCATTAGAACCTTATCTATTTACTAGAGGCCCAGTGCACGGAATTGCTGCATAGGTAGGGTCCCTAGGCTTGGCCGGCAATCAGGGCTGATCAGGGCCTTCCAGCTGCCAGCCGGGGCTTCCCTTCCCTGGCTGACGGCTGCTGGCTGCCTGCCGGAGCCTTGCTTCATTCCATGCCGCCCCCTGGTGGTCAGCACACATCATAGCAAGTGATCAAACTCCGGGTCTCCTGGTCAAACTCCCAAGGGGACACTTTGCATATTAGCCTTTTATATATATACTAGAGGCCCTGCACACGAAATTCGTGCAAGGGTCTTGGCCCTCGCAGCCTCAGCCGGCCCTCACAGGCCCTCGCAACCCCGGCTTTGTCCGGAAGGTCTTCTGGCTATTTGTCTAATTAGCATATTAGCTCTTTATTATATAGGATAGATTATTTAGTTAATAATTTGTTTGTACCAAATGCAAAGATTTACTTTATTCAAGTACAAAACAGATTTCAATCTTGTTTTTTTAAATTAAGTAATCGGTTATAAATAAGATAATGTAAACATTTCTTAGATGCTAATGACCAATTTTATAAGAGAGTTTTTTTGCTTTAGGCCATCAACATTAAAATTTATTTTTTAATAAAACCCACTTACATAGACTGGCTGACTATGTGATACCACCTGATGAATGTACATAACTCTCTGGTTTTGCCTGTTAAGTGTGAATGCCTTTATCTGGTATAGCAAGAAATCAAGTTGTGAAATTTATAATAAAAATGTCAATGGAGTGCATGAACTCTATGCAAATGTCCAGCTAAATCATGCATTATCAGGTAATTGAATCACTACTTGGCCTGATTCGAGCTATAGTAATTAGACCATCAGACACTTTAGAACAATAGGAAAACACAAACCTCATCTGGCTTGAAAGTAAGAAAGGTGATTCTATACAGTGAAGAGCTGTCTCAATCCTTTTGATCATCCTTAAATCATAGCACTGTATATACTTAGAACTTGTGTTTCGTTTTAGTGGTAAAGCACATAAAACAAGAGGAAACCTTCATGTCCTTTTAGTTGCCTTAAAAACTTCAGGTAGCAGTTTCACATTTATGTCTCAAAATTGACCTTCACGTAGGTTTTGTTTAGCCTGCATGTTCTGGTTTACCAAGTTTTGTTGTTTTTTTCTTTGTTCGTTTTTTAATTATTGGTAATTCTCAATACTTATCATTCATATATTTTTGGAAAAAATATCATATTTCTGGCTTCTGCCAAGTAATGGGAGATCTGGCAACACTGACTCTCTGTTTCTACAGGCAACAATTATTGGAATTAAATAGCAGCTGCCACATTTAGAAACAGTTCTCCAGTCTGCCACAATCTCCTCCCTTGGCTAATTTTTCTCTAATGAGATTAAGTGTTAATTGTCATTTATCATGCCTGCAGTTGCTTTTGTTATAAGTAAGGCTAAAAGGAAAAGAAAACATTTCTTGTAAAAATTGCTCATCAAAAGTGGGAAAATAAAAGCCAGAGTGAGAGGGTTATATGTTTTCAGGAAAAGTAACAGAATTTTATTTTAAAATCTATTTCTCTGGATTCATTCCTTCTACTCATTCATGGGGCAGAAAAGGCCATATTCAAAAGCAGCTCCTGGACACTGTGCTCCATGTATCGAAGCTCCCTTCTGTTAGGGTCGCCGAAGGAGGAACGCACAAGGCCAAAGTGGTAGGGGATAATAAATATATTAGGTCATCTGGATACCAGATGGGCTGAGTCCCAAAATGGTGCCAGCACCCAAAGACTGGGAATCAGAGGTTTTTAAAGGACTCTTGGTGGGCTTTTTCTGGACGGAGAATTCCCTGTGCAGGTCCGGATTCTGGGAAACTCCGGAGGGGAGAGATAATGGTCTTAGCAAGTGGAATGTCCATTGTGAGGTGGCCTAAAGGTCAGTTCCCAGGGGAGGGCGTATCGATTCAATTATTTGATCAGACCTAATACCTTCTCCCATGTGTAGCTTTTGTGCCACGGGTATCCCATGAACCATCAGGGACACAGTTGCTCTTCCTAACTATGGGAAGTACTGATGAGAACTGTCAAGCATCTCCCAGAATGCTTAGCTTTTCTTGTATTTAGTTTTTCATTTTGACAAAGACAATCAGTGATTTTTCTTCTTGTTGCAGAACCATTAGCACTATGACTGTTTCACAAATTGCAGAGCTAGTAGAAAATTTAGTAATTTTTTTTTTCACCTCTGAAATGCTTCACATGATTTTTTACCTATTGTTCTTGTATGTCAAGAAACTGTATTATGATCATAGAGATCCTGGAACCAATCAGACTGCATCTAGTTCAAATGTTGCTTAGGACCCGAGTCCAGGAAAGGGCCATGGTACCATTGTAATCAGAGAAAAACGCTGTTTCTATGATTTATGAGAATTATAATTGCCACAAGAAGGTGAGATTAAGATGCTATTTGGAAAAAAAATACTCTGTCAAAGTACTCTAAGTTTCCACAGAGAACATATATCGCCAGAGTAAAATGGTGAACAAAAGATCATTTTTCATTATGCTGTAGCCTTAGCTGCAAAACATTATATTCTCAAGGTCCATCCATGTTGTCACAAATGGCCATATTTCATCTTTTCTATGGCTGAGTAGTATTCCATTGTATATATGTACTACATCTTCTTTATTCAACCATCTATCAAAGGACATCTTGGTTGTTTCCATATTTCGGCCATCATGAATTAGGCTGAACAGAGGGGTACCTAAATATAAGACTGGGAACAATAAATTACATAGAAGAAAACCTAGGTACTAAGCTGATGGACCTTGGTATTAGAGAAGATTTTGTTAATTTGACCCCAAAGGCAATGGAAGTAAAGACAAAAAGAGAGAAAGAATTGGACAGGTAAGGAATCAAAGTTGCTTTTTAAAAAAATGTATTGGGTGATATTGGTTAATAGGGTCATATAAGTTTCAAGATTATTTGACTTGGGGTGGTGGGCATACAATGCAATATGCAGATGATGTTTTATAGAAATGTACAACAAAGTTGCTTTGTGAAGGCAAACTTTATAGCTATTTCAGGTATTCCAGAGAGTTGTAAATATGACCATTTCCTTTGATTTTTTGAATAAATTTAAATGTGTGTGTTCCCATAAAAATAGGACACCTTAGCCACAGGAAGATTTTCAGAACATACCAAATTCCTGATTACTTGATACTGTTCTTTACATGTTTTCTCTCTCAGCTCTTGTATGTGTAAAAGTTGTCACCAACAAAAATATGACACTTTTGGGCCTGGGGCTGACCCTTGTAGATAATTATTAAGTGAGGACACCATAATTATTAACCTTAGATGGTGATCAGTATGTCTCCCAAAGAGCATTGGCTTTGCTTCCTTTCTTATTGCTATAGTTTTTCATGTGTTTCTCCTCAAATTGATTTTAAGCTGCTAAAGCATAGGGCTATCTCTCTCTCTCTCATTCATTCATTCATTCATCTATAGTTTTTCATGTGTTTCTCCTCAAATTGATTTTAAACTGCTAAAGCATAGGGCTATCTCTCTCATTCATTCATTCATTCATTCATCCATTCATTCATTTATTATATTGTGTGTGTTTACTGGCTATGAAAACATCAAGAAAATCAGTTGCAGATTTTTTTTTTTGCTAAACCATCCCTTTCCTTCGTCCTTATTTATTTAAGATAATTATAGTTCAGACCTTCTTTATCTACCCCACAACAGAGTGACTTGTTTCCTGTTTGAGAAGGATTTTCTAACATGCTGTACTTTAAATACAGAGCTAAGAAGCCATTTCCCCTTAAAGGGGAATCATGTGATCCTCCTGGGTAAAATCTATGCTGGTATTTTGCAAACTGTTATTAGTCAAGAGTTAGAATCTAGTGGGATTGAAAATCTCTTAAAGAGAATTGCAGCAATCATAATGTTCATACACCATGAAAGTAATACCATTTCTTCTCCAGGCAGGCTTCCTGATGTTATCCTTTTATTAGGATGAAATGTATTTTTGCCTCCTCTTGCCCAATCCTACAAATTCCTTTTGATCAGAAGCATATCTTGTTTCAATGTAGATCATGCAGCAGGGTACTTAATTGCTGTCCTATAATTAAATGTGACTGATATTTTCTAACATAGTTAGAAGCAATGGTATAAACTATATCTCAACAGAATTTTCAACTTAGTGTTCTATGATTTCTACTGTCTCATCCTCTTGGGGGGAGTAATTTTGTGCTTATATATTTTTTAAAAGCATTATATTTTCTAGAAGAAAATTTGTGCTTCCATGAATACTATGCATTTCTATAGCACAACCATCCCAGTTATCTGATCCCAATTATGTGGAGGCTCTGTGCCTTTCTTTAGCTATTTTATAACACTTCCAATTTTAGATAGCAATATAAATAATTTCTGTATATAAAAAGCAAATAATTTGGCTCAGAGGAGGGACAAATCTAGCTCCTCTGTAGAAAAGTGAGTATTATCTCCATTTGTAGATTTATGTCAATATTCCTGGTTTATTTAATGTGCCTATATTTGGATTTTCCTTTGAACTGGTTGTAACATACTCCTGACTTTCTCATTTAATAATGAGTTAAATAAAAGCATTGCCGTGTGTTCATTTTATATCTATATGAGAGTCATGGTATTACCAGGAAAAGAAATTCTGCTTTAATAATCCCACTATCTCACTAGTAAAGCTAAAGGAGCAATCTCTTTCCTTTTACTGTATTTCATTTCACTCACCAATATTTAATGAAAACATCAAGAAAATCAGTTGCAGATTTTTTTTTTTGCTAAACCATCCCTTTCCTTCGTCCTTATTTATTTAAGATAATTATAGTTCAGACCTTCTTTATCTACCCCACAACAGAGTGACTTGTTTCCTGTTTGAGAAGGATTTTCTAACATGCTGTACTTTAAATACAGAGCTAAGAAGCCATTTCCCCTTAAAGGGGAATCATGTGATCCTCCTGGGTAAAATCTATGCTGGTATTTTGCAAACTGTTATTAGTCAAGAGTTAGAATCTAGTGGGATTGAAAAATCTCTTAAAGAGAATTGCAGCAATCATAATGTTCATACACCATGAAAGTAATACCATTTCTTCTCCAGGCAGGCTTCCTGATGTTATACTTTTATTAGGATGGAATGTATTTTTGCCTCCTCTTGCCCAATCCTACAAATTCCTTTTGATCAGAAGCATATCTTGTTTCAATGTAGATCATGCAGCAGGGTACTTAATTGCTGTCCTATAATTAAATGTGACTGATATTTTCTAACATAGTTAGAAGCAATGGTATAAACTATATCTCAACAGAATTTTCAACTTAGTGTTCTATGATTTCTACTGTCTCATCCTCTTGGGGGGAGTAATTTTGTGCTTATATATTTTTTAAAAGCATTATATTTTCTAGAAGAAAATTTGTGCTTCCATGAATACTATGCATTTCTATAGCACAACCATCCCAGTTATCTGATCCCAATTATGTGGAGGCTCTGTGCCTTTCTTTAGCTATTTTATAACACTTCCAATTTTAGATAGCAATATAAATAATTTCTGTATATAAAAAGCAAATAATTTGGCTCAGAGGAGGGACAAATCTAGCTCCTCTGTAGAAAAGTGAGTATTATCTCCATTTGTAGATTTATGTCAATATTCCTGGTTTATTTAATGTGCCTATCTTTGAATTTTCCTTTGAACTGGTTGTAAAATACTCCTGACTTTCTCATTTAATAACGAGTTAAATGAAAGCATTGCTGTGTGTTAATTTTTTATCTACATGAGGGTCATGGTATTACCATGAAAAGAAATTCTGCTTTAATAATCCCACTATCTCACTAATAAAGCTAAAGGAGCAATCTCTTTCCTTTTACTGTATTTCATTTCACTCACCAATATTTAGAAACAAGTAATGATTCTTCTTTTGCTTTTTTCCTGAGGGTTTTCATATCACAATATATGTCAAGTAAATAGGACTACTGTCTTTCTGGTCAGTTATCTAAAAATCACTTGTAGCAATTTAATAAATAATAGTAGCAAAGAATATGGCCAAATGGAGACATGGCTATTTGTATAGTTTAGAAACTAGATGATAAAGCAAACATTTCAGGTATTAAGCCAGTGTGTAGTGATGAAGATGTCTTAATTAGGAACTTAATCTCAATATTCAGCTTTATAATTTTATGAACCTCAAGGTAAACTCAGCTATTTTACTTACTGTAAAACTCATTGCTGCTAAATGTAAAAATTTGTTATTAATAGGATCTTCCTTTATGGTGGAGCTCTATCCATTATTGCAAAGAGGGTTAATGCAAGTATAAATCCTTGCAAATGCCATTCCTTCAATGCCAGGTAAGGCTATCTTTACTGTGGAAGAAGAGCGGGGTCTTTAAAAATGGTCATATATGGTTATTTAATGGGAAAATACAAATGAGTTTGTAAATATCTTTATCCTATTTTCCAGGAGGGAAGCTGGAGCCTTGAGAGATTTAAAACCAGCCTTTGGGATCTCCGAATAAAATTGCTTATTTCTCTGTGTGTGTCTGTGCTGTGTGTAGTTTGACAACCTTTTCCCATAGGAAACAAAGAAGAGCATCAGAGAGCTCATTTATATTCATAATGTTAATATTCAGGACCATTCTTAAAAACATTGGGATTTTTGTTGTTGTAGTTCTGAGAGAATTCCTTAGGGAACGTTTCCAAGGAATTGTGAGGGAAAGTATGCTTAGTCTCTACCAAACAATTCCATCTCTATGACAATTATTTGGTTCTACATCAATTAGCAATAGGAAAACTACTTGAATGACAGGGGCTATTGAAAATTAGTTGGTAGTGTTAAAGAAAATTCCAAGCAGATCCTCAGTGAGGAGGAGCTAGAGATTCAGGTCATTGTTGATAGCCATGGTCATGATCATCATTATCATCACTCTATAGTACTGAGTTCCTAGTGTGAATTAGGTTTATGCTAATTGGTTATTTTATATAATTTTCCCAACAAGAGTATAAGATATGCACTCTTATTCTTTCCATTATATAGACAAGGAAATTGAGAAGGTAAACTGCCAAGTCATGCTGCTAGTATATATTACTCAACAAATCTGTGTCTAAATTTGGCTATCTTTATCTCCACAGAACTATCTTACCCAATCTACTCAGTAATATTTTCTTGCAGTTACATGCATGTATACATAAGTTAAGTTACTTTAAACTTAAAATAAAATTCAGATTAAAAACCTCCCATTCAGATATAGTTATAGATACTCATAATGAGAGACTGTCTATTCTGGTCAAAGTGTATCTAGATTTACCATAAATTGTCTCTTTTACAGAAATCTCTGTTAAGAAGAATTCATTCTTTCTGCTCATGCTGCTCATAGTTATTATAATTGTTTTTATTGATTGGAGAGAGAGAGAGAGAGAGAGAGAGAGAGAGAGAGAGAGAGAGAGGGGGTGTTTTAGAGAGAGAGAGAGAGAGAGAGAGAGAGATTTGTTGTTCTACTTATTTATGCATTCATTGGTTGATTCTTGCATGCGCTCTGACTGGGGATCCAACCTGCAACCTTGGTGTATTGGGACAATGCTGTAACCAACTGAGATACCTGGCCAGGAATGTACTTATTATAATCTAAAGCTCCTCTTCACTCACAAGGAGAAACCCAATGAATGTATCTAAACTTAACCATGAAGACGTGGAGATTTCTGAGGTGAGAATAGGTTGAGCATATCCAGTTCTTTCTTTTCACTGGTTCTTTCAAGCTGATATGAAATGTCCTTTGTGCTCTATGTTCTTTGCAAAGAATTCATTTTATAAAAATCATTGTGATGGCACGGTTATGAAATGATAGCCAGCTGCTCTTCTATATAGCATGCTGCCCTTAGGGTTTTGGTCATTATTTTCTTCTAAATATTTGTCCTCCTACTGAATGTATTCTTACTATTTACTTTGTTGGAAAGAATGAAAATTCCTAAACGATTGTGAATTATATCATTTAAATATGACTTTATTCAATTGCTTATCTCTAGGCCTATATATGGAACCTGGAAATAGCTGTTTGATAAAGTAGGTCTCCTCTCTTCCTTTGTGATTTTTGTACATTGCAGCCCAAGATCATTAAAAATATTTTTCTTTTAGGCAGAAAATATTTTTCCTTTGGATCTTGTAATCCCCTGAAAATTCAGGAGCATAATGATTCAATTTTTTTTCTTTCATTGTGAAAACAATGTAATATGGTTTTGTGTGTGTGTGTGTGTGTGTGTGTGTGTTTGTTTTTTTTTGGCTTAACTTTTTCCCCAATAAAACTCAAGTAGAATTCATCTTGTGACATGAAGAAATAAATATACTTGCTTTTCCCTTGAGTATTATACAGCACATACTTCATTATTTTGGAGAACAAACAAGATACTGGAAAAGGGATATGAATATCAATGGAATAAAACATAATTGTAAGCATGATTTTCAATGGACAAAATGAAGTCTACTGAACTTACTCTATTTTTCTCTAACTCTTTCAGTCCTCAAGTGTCTACCTCTTTCTTTACTTTTACTTCCTTTTTTTTCCTTTTCTTTTAGGACAGCATTTCCCTATTTCCTAACTCTTTCAGTCCTCAAGTGTCTACCTCTTTCTTTCTTTACTTTTGCTTTCTTTTCTTTTTCTTCTACTTCTTTTTTTTTTTAGGACAGCATTTCCCTATTTTCCTACTTAAACTAATCTCTATATTCTCAAATGCAAACCTCAGGAATCTACAGGGCCTTTCAGCTCAAGAGCTTTCTACCCACTGAGTACTTGTTAGTCTTAAAAAAATTCTTGAGAATGATAACACTGGCTGCTGATGAGCAAATGAATTTTCTGGTATTTGATGAACTGTTTACTAGTCCAGTTGGTCATTGTCAGGGTTTTAAGGGCGTGAGGTACTTTGAATAGCCCATTTGAGACCTGTTGGCAGGCCAACCAAATTTACATTATACAGTCATTAAGGAGTGTGAATGGTCAAAGAGGTACAGTACTTGTCTTTGAAAAGACTACCTATTTGACAGTCTTTAAATACATGAATCATTTCAAATAGCCATCTGGATTAAGAAAAGTTATTTAAAATATCTTCAGTCTTACTTGATCTCTTGACTTATTCATATTCAGGACCTTTCGATTTAATTAAAAACAGTTGTCCAGGACACTTCTTACCTTTTTCCTAACTCTAGTCCTTTACAATTTCCCCCCTCTGCCTGGCACTTGGTGGTTTTTGTTTGTTTGTTTTTTAATGTTCTTATTGATTTTAGAAAGAGAGGAAGGGAGAAAGAAAGAGAAACATCGTTTCACCCTGACCTGGGATTGAATACACATCCCCGGTATGTGCCCTGATTGGGAACCAAAT
>NW_005368148.1:1044631-1054880 GCF_000412655.1 Myotis brandtii | reverse complement strand
AGTGACATCATGTGATATTTATCTTTCTCTAACTGGCTTATTTCACTTAGCATAATGCTCTCCAGGTCCATCCATGCTGTTGCAAATGGTAAGAATTCCTTCTTTTTTACCGCAGCATAGTATTCCATTGTGTAGATGTACCACAGTTTTTTAATCCACTCACTCTGCTGATGGGCACTTAGACTGTTTCCAAATCTTAGCTATGGTAAACTGTGCTTCTATGAACATAGGGGTGAGTACATCCTTTCTGATTGGTGTTTCTAGTTTCTTGGAGTATGTTCCTAGAAGTGGGATCACTGGGTCAAATGAGAAATCCAATTTTATTTTGAGGAGGAAACTCCATACTGTTTTCCACAGTGGCTGCACCAGTCTGCATTCCCACCAGCAGTGCATGAGGGTTCCTTTTTCTCCACATCCTTCGCCAGCACTTGTCATTTGTTGATTTGTTGATGATAGCCATTCTGACAGTTGTGAGATGGTACCTCATTGTTGTTTTGATTTGCATCTCTCACATGAGTAGTGACTTTGAGCATGTTTTCATATGTCTCTTGGCCTTACTTATGTCCTTGACATTTGATCTTAACAGCCTTGGAGGCTGATGTGAAACTAGAATAATCAATCATTTCAATGTTTTCTTGCTGGTCTCTGGGTAGATTCACCATTAGTCATTATATCCAAGGAGGATTTAATAATATATCTGAAACTCTTAACAGCAGTATCAAAGCATTGAACACTATTCCAGTCCAGCCGTGGATGAATCCCATGCAAGATTCTGTATCACATTGTCCTCCCAGTTCACTGGGATATTAGGATTTTTGAGGTTTTGTCACCATGGAGCTGTTTTATTTGGACTATTAAGACATGAGAAAGACTTTAAAACACAAAGAGGCAAACCAGCAGTATTCTCTCTTTCCCCTTAAATATTTATTACCTACCTTGCTGTAGATGATTATAGTATGGTAGAACTTATAGAATTATGACTGTAGAGTTTATAAAATCTTTAAAAGCTTATTTCTCTGAGTTGGGTTTGTCTGGAGACTGAAGGCATAGAGAAGTGCATGCCGGGAAGCAATGAAATCCCCTAAACTTCTGTTAGCTGACAATTGATCTTAATTGTGTGGACCACAGACTCCAGAATGGAAGTCAGCATAGGGTATGTATGACTTCAGACACCACATATCCTGGGTGTGCAGAGAGCCACTGGTTCAGTAGAACATTGTTAAATGTGCACAGTTAAATGTGACTCACTTTATTCTTTTTACCTACATAACACTTTTCCTATGAGTAAACTCAGAAGTCAGAAAAAACATTCTCTACCTATCCACAATCCTGGCTTTTATTTAAAAAATATTGTCATTGCACCTAATGCACATTCATGAATATATGCTAGAGAATATTGTAGATAGTTTTTAAGCATTTGCAAAGCGCTCATTCCAGCAGTCTTGGGATAAGATGATTAAGATCATATGAAGCTTGGAGGAAGCCTTACTTTTACTGGCTGCAATCGGCTAGAATATTTTATTTTCATTCATTTTCTTCTTCCATTTTTATGCACTGGCACCCTGGTGCTATCTGGAAGTGAATTAAATAGCTTAGAAGCTGTGATTCTGCAGCTAACTAGGTGTTAGAATGAATATGTCTATGTGGAGGTGTTTGCATATAGAATGTACCCATGTCCATTTTAATGTTAGACGGCTGAAGGAAGCTTATTAATACCTTAAAGCATTTATTTCTTATGCCCATGTGGCTTCTGAATCAGTGAACAGTTGTTTTTAAAAAAGTCAAATGATAGATAAGGTAAATATGACAAAGGGGAAAGGACATATTTCAAATGAAATACACAAAATCCGTCTTTAGGCAGCTGGTTCAGCCAAGGTAGTTCGCCATTCATTGTACACCAGTTCATCTCTGTGCTCTCTGGTCTGGCCCCTATGAGGAAGCTATAGCAAAGAACTCTTAACTATTACCCTTTCATTTCATAAACACTCTCTGAAATTGATTGGAGGGTAACAATGAACCATTATGGCTTGGAGCAGAATTTTGAACTTTTCCCATATTTCCATAAAAACCTGTATTTTTTTCTCAACGGCAGTATCTCTATTTCTACAAAAGAAGCAGGGAACCGCCCAAGTCCATTTATCATCAGAATCTGTTTTAAATCAGGCTTTGAGTCTATGTTTCAGCCCCACAGTGCTCTGAAACGCAAAGCCAGCACAGAATCCACCTTTCCCCCCTCCATTCTACAGTAGCCCCCTTTTCTACAGCTTCACTTTCTATGGTTCAGTTACAGTCTAAACATATTAAGTGGAAAGTTCCAGAAAGAAACAATTCATAAGTTTTAAGTTGCTCCCCATTCTGAGTAGTGTGATCAAATCTCATGGCATCCTGCTCCTTCCTGCCCAGAAAGTAGATCATCCCTTTGCCAAGTGTATCCATGCTATATATGCTGCCTACTGTGAGCCACTTAATAGCTGTCTCAGCTATTAGATCAACTGTCCTGGTAGCTTGAGTAAATGATAGAATGAAGTATTTACTTATAAAGATGAGAAAGGAAGTGGAAGAAGCTAGTTAGTTGGAAATGGGTGAAATTAGGAGCATGATTTTGGACATATTAAATTTAAGGTATCTCTTAGATATCTAAGTGGACATGTAAATAGTCAGATAGGTATATGAATTTGAGTTTAGGAAAGAGGTTGGGACAGGAGTTATAAATTGTTTTTGTGTGTGTTTTTTAAACCACATTTAAAAAATTAAATTTATTATGGTAATATCTGTTAATAAAATTGTTTCACGTGTACAGTTCTATGATACAGATATTCCATTGTATGCCCACCATCCAATGTCAAATCTTCTGTCTAAGTTGTTTGTCCATGCAGTCACACCAGCAGGATAACCAGGCTTATTACATATCACCCAAGGCTCAGAAGAACATAAAAGCAGAAGCTACCTGGCCTTCCTGAGGCTTCGCTCCAGAACCGACAGGTCACTTCTGCTGCATGCTCTTTGTCATAATGAGTCACAGGGCCAGGTTCACTGTGGGAGGAGTCCATACAAAAGTGTGGACACCAGGCGACATGGCTCATTAGGGGCTATTTTTGAAGATTAGCTACTATCTATAATAATAAAAGCGTAATATGCTAATTAGACTGGACAGCCGAACGACCTTCCAGACATCATTCTGGATGTCCTTCCGGATGAAGTCACTGTGGCGGGGACCAAGGCAGAAGCGATTAGGGGTAATCAGGCAGGCAGGTGAGCAGTTAGGGGCGATCAGGTAGGCAGGTGAGTGGTTAGGTGTGATCAGGCAGGCAGAAGCGGTTAGGGGCGATCAGGCAGACAGGCAAGTGGTTAGGGGAGATCAGGCAGGCAGAGCAGGCAGGCAGGTGAGTGGTTAGGGACGATGAGGCAGCCAGACAGAGGGGTTAGGGGCAATCAGGCAGCCAGACAGAGGGGTTAAGGGCAATCAGCGGTCCCAGATTGTGAGAGGGGTCGGGCCAGAGTGGTTAGGGGCAATCAGGCAGGCAGGCAGGTGAGTGGTTAGGAGCCAGCTGTCCCGGATTGCAAGAGGGATGTCCGACTGCTGGACATCCCCTGAGGGGTCCCAGATTGTGAGAGGGTGCAGACCGGGCTGAGGAAGCCTCCCCCCCTGCCCCCCATGCACGAATTTCCTGCACCAGGCCTCTAGTGTGATATAATGACCAAAACTACTGACAAATGTGGTATGAATGAATCATCAAGGAAGATGTTAGAAAGGATTTTGAAGACATTTTTTGTTTGTTTGTTTGTTTGTTTTGCCCAAGTGCAAAACCATAGTTTCCAAAGAGGTCCTCACCATGACCTGCAGGAATTCTGTAATAGAGATCCATAAAAGGTGACCTGAATGTCCAGGGCACTGCCATGTGAATCAGATCAAAGGAGCTTTTGTGTGCATCCCATGTACCAGGTGCTATGCTAAGGGCTTTAATAAACATGATCATGTGAAGTCCTCACTCACATGAGAACACCATGAGGGAAGTATTATGTGCATTTCACACCTGAGGTTGAACAAAGTGTCCAAGGTTGCTCATCTACTAAGTGTTAGATCTGGCAGGATTTAGCTCCTCATTTTTTCATACTGGACCTGCTCCCATTCTGACTCACTTTGCATTTCCTGCTTCTGTGGTTTAAAAATGATGTTCTGTATGCCAGGAACGCCTCCTTCTCCCTTGATTGCTTGTGTATATATTTTCTAAATGTAGTTTAGGATATCGTCATCTTGGAAACCTCTCCTGATAGCCTCTCCCTCACCTACCAATGGCTTTAGCCCATCCTCTCCTTCTTAGGTGCCTTATACATGCTTCTAACTGCAAGCGTAACTTTAGTAAGTATACGTGTTTGTCTTCCCAATAGACTGTGAGCTCCAATGTGGGCACAGACATATTTTTTAATCTTTTAGCCCCAGGAAATATCAGAATGCTTGGAAGTTAGTGGTTTTATTGATTAAGGATTAAATGAATGAGGGCATAATCCCTGCCTTTAGACATAAGTCATCCACTTCTGTGGCCAGGGAGATAACATCAATACAGATAATTAGGCTGAGTATAAACACTAGGGAATGTAGGGATATGGGCAGAAAACACATAGGTGATTGAAAAAATATTGGTTTCAACTAAAGATATTCAAACTCTAATTTTATCAAACAACAAGCAATTTTAAAACACACACACACACACACACACACACACACACACACACACATCTAAAGGCCAGAATAGGCCTGTGCAATGTAGTTTTTCACTCCTGACACTTAGGGCATTTATAATCTCATTAAAGGAGACACACCCTAAGAGGAACAAGAAGAGACTGAATAAATCAGATGAAGACTATGCACAGAGCTCCCACATTCTGCGGTACACTAAGGGAGTAAAGCAGATTAATTGCTTGGCTGAGCCACAAGCCACGTCTTTAAGTGGCATCTAGGATCACAACACTCTCCCTTCTTTGTTTAGCATGCTCTTTATCCAGCATCTGCCACAGTGTCAGTGTGAGAGTTTACACAGCTTCCAAAGATGGTTTGGTGCTACTGAATAATTACCAGAATCTAGAACATAATTTTATGATCTAGTACAATGCACAACAGAAGCCTCATAGCAGAAGGGGCTACACAATTAATGGACTTTTAATTCAAGTTTGGAGGGACATGAGAGATCATTTAAGCCCTGGGAAGTTATATTTTTTGACTGAGGTCACATAGGTGGCCTGAGTCAGAGCTAAAAGGAAAACTTAATTCCCTAGATGTCTTTTCTGTGATTTTTCTATGACATGACATAGAGAAGCTAATGGTCTGACCACTGACCCTTTAGAGGAGTCCTTTATAAAGTGTATTCCATGGAGCCCTTATGAAGGCCACTGGTCAGGAGGAATTTGCTCTGTGCAAGCCCTGATATCTGAGCTGTTCTACTTTTTCTATGCTTAAAACATTGGATTTTACCATTGGATTTCATATTTTAAAATTAGTATAAAACATTTATATTTTAAAATTTATATAAAAATACATATAAAGAAAACAAAATGTTAATGTAGCTACCACCAGCTTGGTCATATCATTACATTTTACCACACTTATACTACTACTAGAGGCCCAATGCACGGAATTCATGCAAGAGTAGGCTTTCGCAGCCCTGGCTGCCTTGGCCCTTGCAGCCCCGCTACCTCAGCCCTCACAGCCCTTGGCTTCATCCAGAAGGTTGTCCGGAAGGGTGTCCAGATGGTCGTTCTGCTGTTCAGCTGTTCGGTCATTCGGTCTATTTGCATATTACACTTATATTATTATAGTTTCTTCCCTCCTCCACTCCCTCCACTTCCTTCTTCATCCCTCCATTCTTCCTTCTTCTCTCTCTCACTCCTTCCTTTCCTCATGCTTTCACATTCCTTTTACTTTCTTCCTTTCCTTTTTCTTCCACCCTTTTTTCCTCCCTTTCTCCTCCCTCTCTCCCATCCTCCTTTCTTTTTCTTTCTTTCTTCCTTTTTAAAATGAATAACACACTGCAGATACGGATGGAGGCCTCTGTGTTCCTCTCCATGATCCCATTCCCCTCTTCTTCTCCCAGGAGTTAATCTCAATACTTAAGTTGGTACTTTCCATTTCTAGGCCTATTTTATAACCTTGTTTTATGTGTATATCTAAGGATAGTACATAGCTCTTTTTGTAGGTTGCACACTTTTTATACACAGTGTCTTCTGCTACTTGTTTTTTCTGAGGTAAATGAATGCACAGAATATTTATAAGGGAACCTTTGAGGGATCACACCTGTGGAAGGGTGAGAAGAGAAACAGGATAGGACAGGAGATGTTAGCTGCAATGCAGTCTCAATGAAGACTTTGGCAGACTCCATTCCTTTCCAACCAGAGCGCTCTCCTTGGCGCAACAGACCTGCTTCTTTAGAGTTTGGCTTTCTTTGGAGCATGGCTACTCTTAAAACAACCCCCTGAGTCCTCTCTTCAGCCTTCTCTGCCTTCCCAGTGCAGGAAAGGAGAGTTTTCTAGATGCTACCAAGGGGGCTCTCTAACTTTCCCACTTAGCTTTCAATGCCCAATCAATCACATTCAGGTCTCTTTATATTCCACAGAGCCTCAACTGAGTTTAGCAAGAGTCACAGAATTGTACCTGTGCATAGTTACCATTCCTTCCGTATTTCTTAAGTGCCCAGCATGTCAGATATTACCTGCTAATTCATTTCCTTCTCTTGGTGTGCCATCCCCACTCACTGCAGTAAATATTTTAAGAATTGAGCTGCTACTTGGTGCTAGGACTCTCTGTGCTCTATTTACTACCAGTGCTGGACCCTCATTTAATTATCTTGGACTTAACTTCAGCCACATATGACACTTTATTATTTTTTAATTACAAGCCAAAGTATTCATGGGTCTATAACCCCAGAGCAGTTCTAAGGCAGGTCTAATTTATCTTTATACTCGGTCTACAATTCTCATTCTATGAATGGATTCAGCCCAAGAACTCTGCAAATTTGGGGCCAATGAGGAGTTGGAGCAACTCAGATTTAGGCTGCTCATGTTGATTTATTACAAACCTGTGACAATTATATAAACGGTGTTTCCAAAACACTATCACAAGAGTTGTAACATACCTCCTTGAACTATAATTTTTCTCTTTTAGGAGCCTCATTTTGCATAGGTAGCAAAATTCAATGAAGGTCAAGCTAGAGGGAGGTTAAGGAGGCAGCCAATCAGTGCTGTGTCTTTTGCTCTGGTCAAGGTACTCTTAACTATCCCTGGAAGTGGCACATTAATTTCAGTTAATTAAAGGCACTGGTACTTATCCTGGAATTCTGCTTGCCAGCTAATATTTTAGCAGTTTACTGGGTTCATTTCTCCATGGCTGGCTACTCTCACATTGGTAGCTCTGTAAATGTCACTAAGCTTTCTTAGCCACATAGATTTTAAGATTCTTTTTTTGAAATGATGAAATTTTTCATGGAAGAAACTGTAAGTTAAACCAGCACTGTACACATGGAAATCCATGTTCAGGTGTTACGTCTGAAGAGCTGTGTAAGTAGGATTATGTGACTTGGCAGCTGTTACTGTTGTTTTATCAAAGAGAGAAGATTGAGGTCACATAGGTGGCCTGTGTCAGAGCCAAAATGAAAACTTAAGTCCCTAGATGTCTTTTCTGTGTTCTTTCTACGGCACAACATTCTGACCGCTGACCCTTTCCTTGAGTCCTTTATAAAGTGTATTCTATGGAGTCTTCATCCTTGTATATACACCAGCGACTCTGGAACTTCTAATCTTAACCTTGGTAATGGGAGTTTTCTGTTTCTAAAGACTGTATCCAAATCCTCACTTGTGCACTACTGAGGTTTCTCATCAAGTAGCTGAACAGAGAGGAGTGAGTTGAAAACCCCTTAACATGTTAGAAAAATGTTAGTCCTTATTGAAATTCTTGAGAGAAAGAGAAAATGACCCCTTATGGACCACCTCTCCTTCTGTATAAAGCTTAAAAATTCATTCATAATGGAGAGGAAATGGCCTGGGCTTAGATGAGGGTTTAGAAAAGGCGCCTTCCTTCATAAACTTTCATATTATGACTCTAAATATAATGGAATGATGACTAATTGACTCAGCAGAGACCTCTTTTAATTAGTGAAGTGTGTGTGTGTGTGTATGTGTGTGTGTGTGTGTGTGTGTGTGTCTCAGGAGAGTTGAACATATATTCTAGAGTGGCCAGTGAAGCAGCAGAAAAGGTGGATGCCAAGCATGTCATGGGCTCTCGTTAGTTAAGTGCTTACATTAGACCAATGAGCTGGTAAACCTCTGGCAAGTCTCAGCACTGGTGATAACACCACGAAAGGTAGGGCCTTGCCAAATTGGAAAATTCAATTGTCCACCATTGCTCATTTAACCTTGGAGTTTTCATCTCTTTTGTTTTAAAATATATTTTTCTTGCTTTCAGGAAAGGAGAGGGAGAGAGAGAGAGAGAAACATCAATGATGAGAGAGAATCATTGATCAGCTGCCTCCTGCACACCCCACTCTGGGGATCGAGCCCACAACCTGGGCATGTGCCCTGACAGGGAATCAAATTGTGATCTCCAAGTTCATAGGTTTACACTCAACCACTGAGCCATGCCAGTCAGACTTTCATCTCTTTTTCAAAAGAACCAACTCTGGCAATTGTGGGGTCAGTTTAGAGAACTGTTTATCCCCTTCCCGGTGCTTAAAAAGTACATGAACATGATCATGTTCTCCTCAGCAGGAGGAAGCAGAGTCCACGGGCAGGTATCTGTGAATAATGTGTTTGCCTGCAGCACGCCAGACTCCTGGAAAGACCATTTTTCTACCAGCACTTACAGTACCCATTATAATTACATTTCATTTCCACTAGCCAACAGACTCTGAACTCCTTGACCACAAACAGAAAAATATAAAAAATGTTTCCTATAAACTGTGAACAGTAGTTAAAGTGCAATACATTTAAACTTAAGTTAGGCAGATCAAATGGTAAATAAGAGCTATTTTAATGAGGTGTTTTCCAGAGGGTAGGTTTTGACATCATCGTGATAAACAAAGGCCAGTTCCTGAGCTGAGCCAGCCTTCTCCTAAACTCTATGGGTCCAGCCTTGCACAGAAGTTTTACAAGGCTCATAAAATAACCTCTCCCCTGAGCTGCTGGCATGCAGGCATCCGTCCGAGTGCATGCGATGCTAGTAATATTTTCACAACAGCATCCTGCACGCGTTGAGTGATGCTGCCATTTGCTGGAGTCTCAGCAGTGTGGCTCTTCTACCCAGTTGCAAGCAATTTCACTGATCAGTAGCTGTGGCTTAGCTTCCCCCACATACATTTAATAATTCACTTGGCAGGCGCAGAGCGGACAGATCTCCAAAAGCATGTGTAAGTTCCTAGATGAGCCAGGAAAAAGACTCACTGGTTTTTAAATTTGCCTTTGCATTGTGACTTTCAAGTTAGGTATGAGTACTTTCAAGTCAGTACTTCCAGGATGTTCAGGCACCAGCGATTTTTTTTTTCAATTCTTTAATTTCTCTTTTACTTTCTTCTGCAAAATGACTCCAATCTGTGGAATCTTTTTAGAGTCATGGATATGTGCCGGTTGTTAAACATGGCCAGTTATGGACCAAAGGGTTGAGCTAGCGAAGCATAGGAATAGGGTATTAACTTTGTGTTGGCCCTGGGCATTGCTGTGGGCACATACAAGTATAATCATACACACACACACACACACACACACACACACACACACGTGCACACATAGCTAGACTGTCTGGATCTATGCCTTAGTTCTGCTACCTACTAGCTGAATAATCTTGGGCATGTTATTAAGTCTTCTTATGTCTCATCTTTAATTTGCAGACATTGATAACTCCCATCTCATTGTTTCTTAAGGTTGAACAAATACATGTAAAATAGTTCTTTTTAAAGCATCAGTCATATAAGAAGCTCTCAGTGAATGTTAACTTATTTTGTAATTGTTACCCTCACTTTTATGTAAAGATCTGGCTATCATTTATAATTTTTCCTAATAGCAAAAATTAGCTCTTTGTAATATCTTTTCTTGAATAGGTAAGATGTTCAAATGATAAAAAAGTTACACAAAACTAAAGTATATATAATGAGACGTTGTCTCTTTCCATCGCTGCCCTTGTGCCCCCATCTACCTTCTCTGAGGTAACACCATTGTTTCATTTCTTAGGTATCTCGCAGAGATACCTAAGAAATGAACTTACTTAAAT
>NW_005368148.1:1041875-1043976 GCF_000412655.1 Myotis brandtii | reverse complement strand
CTCTCTATCCCTCTCCCTTCCTCTCTGTAAAAAATCAATAAAATATATTTTAAAAAATAAAATAAAATAAAATAAAATACCTTGACCTTGGAGAAAGTATCCCAATCTGGACTCCTCACACAGCCTCTACTTCAGTTCATCTATCACCTTGTCCAGCCTTTGGAAAATTCCACTTTTACTAACCGTAGAGGAGTTAGTAGTTAGTTCCCTGGTCCTATTTCTACGTGGGTATGAGGATATTTTGAGTTATCAGGGGCAGGGGCTGTGTTTCCTTCCTTTTCTATCCCCAGGGCTGAGGACATTTGCTGGCACATGCTTGGTACTGAGCAAGTGTTGGCTGAAGGAACAAATCGATGCAGGCAGTTTTTCCCCATGAAGGTGACTTTGGATATAATTTCCTTGGATGTGGGTCCAGTAGAGCAATTGCCAATTCTCTGATGCTAGAAGGTAGTAAAATGAACATGGAAAATTCTGGTCCATGAAACACTTTAGCAAATCTCAGGGACCTAAAGGTCTAAGTATAATTAATTCCAAGGCATCTTGGTGGTGTAATACACGTACATATGAAACCATCTTATTGGAACTGAAAACATCCGAGGTGTCACAGACACAGTCCTCAGAAGTGTACCTCCCAGCAGAAGGCACTAAAAATTGTTGTGCTTACTTTGATTCGTAGCGTCGCAGAATCATTTTGACTTTCACAGCTGAAAGAGTGAACTCATTGGACAAACTAGGCCAGATCAGCTTCTTAGAGCTGTTAGCATAATTTCTTATTTGTTTTGGGGGGGCAGAAGCTTGGGATTTCTGGAACTGGTAAGGAATTTAAATGAGTTTCAGAAATAAATAAATATGACAAATAATATCATTTCATTCTTCCATACTAAACCCCTAAGATTTTTGATTCCTTTTTGTTATGGATGTCAAGACCAGCTGATTTAAGAAGAGGTTGTACAAATGTGTCCCTTGACCCTGTGTGTGGTTTTGCAGATAAAAATGTCAGTAGAAAGAGGACTAGGAGACTGTCGTTTCACCAGTGAGCCCCTAGATGACACTGTGGGACCGTGTGGATTTCTACCTGGGCTGTGATTTCCGAGGGGTGCAGAGCAGTTATTTCACACTGAACCCCATCCTCCTGGCAGCCTGGACGAAGAAAATGGACAGAACTTTCTGCTCTTTGTGTTTTTTTCTCTTCTTCTTCCCCCTCTTTTTTTTTTTTAAAGGGAAAAATTGTAGCTTAGAGAAATAAAGCTTGGGAAGGTGCTGGATTCTCTGTTTTGAAATGCGTACTGTTTGAGAACAAAGAATAACCAGGATTCACGCCCAGGAGGTTGGGGATGTGGGGAGGTGCCTCAGAGAAACGCACTTGAACTTCTTGGAGCCCGGACTCCCTTTAGGGCAGTGGTTCTCAACCTTCCTAATGCTGCGACCCTTTAATACAGTTCCTCATGTTGTGGTGACCCCCAACCATAAAATTATTTTCGTTGCTACTTCATAACTGGAATTTTGCTACTGTTATGAATTGTAATGTAAATATCTGATATGCAGGATGTGTTTTCATTGTTACAAATTGAACATAATTAAAGCATAGTGATTAATCACAAAAACAATATGTAATTACATATGTGTTTTCCGATGGTCTTAGGCGACCCCTGTGAAAGGGTCGTTCGACCCCCAAAGGGGTCGCGACCCACAGGTTGAGAACCGCTGCTTTAGGGGTTGTGGCCGCAGCTGCGGGGTGCCTGACTAGAGGGGTTGTTGGTAGGTGGGAAAAAGAGTCCAAAAAGTTTCATCCAAATCCTTCGCTTTGCAGAATTCCTTCTTGCCCCCAGGCTGGCTCCCGCGCTGCAGGGACTGGGGTTGTCAGAGGTGGGAGAAGAGCAGGTGTGGGCACTTGGACCGAGAGCTGATGGGACCTGAGCCTGTGCACATTGAGGAGGGGGAGGGGTTCACCCAGGCTTCAGGGTCCAGGCGAGAGCAGAGGCCAAAGCTCCTGGGAGTCACACCCCAGTGGTCCCAGGAGCTGGCTTCCCAAGCTGGGGTCCTGCTCCAGGGGCACGGCGCCCCCTGGGGCTGGTGACAGCCCCGCAGGGAGGAGCCAGCG
>NW_005368148.1:1041351-1041749 GCF_000412655.1 Myotis brandtii | reverse complement strand
CCCGTGGCCCTGCACGTGGTGCTGCCGAGGCTCCGAGGGACCTTCAGGCGGAGCAGGTGGGGGTCGCAGCGACTCTTGCACGTTTAGGACAGGAGTGGGGTGGGGGGGGACCCAGAGCTGTTGGTTGTGCCCCAGGAATCAGGAGGGAAACAGAGTCACCGGAGCCCAGGGTTGTGGTTTTTCCGCTTTTAGTCAGTGTCTGTTGCGGAGGCTGGAGGGTTCATGAGGTTTCCTCTGGGTGGTGCCCACGGCTGTATGATTTGTGGGACCCAGAGAAAAACGGAATCGTGAGCCCCTTCTTAAAATTGTAAGAATTTCAAGACTGCGGCAGCAGGGCATTAAACCAGGCCGGGCCTACTAAGTGCAAGGCCCTGTGGCTGCCCAGGTCCCCACAAAGC
>NW_005368148.1:1031205-1041305 GCF_000412655.1 Myotis brandtii | reverse complement strand
CCTTTCCCATACTCATTAGGGGTGTGCTTTTAGCCTGTCCCTGTCCTGTTTTCTTAAGCGTTAGGGGGTCCCTGTTTGTTCTATCTTGGGCCTGCACGGGAGGGACTCTCAACACGTGAAAAAAGCTGCTAATTTTGTAGAAACCAAGTTCCTAACCCCGCTTTTCATTCATGTTAATTTAATGCCTGCCTTGGTACCTTTCAAAGGAACTGAAGATCGCGTGTTTCTGAAGCCCGGGAGCCGACGCTTTCTGTGTTGTTCTGAAACAGGCTTGTAAGGAGGAGGCCCTGGGTTTGGAAGGGCTCAGAAGTTCCGCCTCGGAGCTCAGAAGTCCGGAGGGCGGCTTTGAATGGGCCTGAAAGCCATGCTGTTTTGATGACCATGAGCAGGTATTTGGCTCTTTTGAATGTAAGGAAAAGATGTTAAATTTCAGAAATGGTTTTTGTATTTGTGATCTAAGGTGTTCAAAATTATTTTCCTTCTCCCTTTTCAAAGAAATTCACTCAACTGTCTGCCTTAAATCAAATTGATTGCCGTACCATACTTTGATTCCAAATGAATAAGCATACGTTTTATTGGTAAAATGAATTTTTAGTCATCACAAAAGATTTCATTTAGTCCTTGTGAGGAAAGCTTCACATTGTCATTCTCCAGAGGAAGAACAGAGGTGCAGAAACATAAAGCAAATGGCCCAAGGTCATACAGCTAGGAACAGTGGGGGCGTGAGGTGGGACCCTTTGTCTCCACACCCCTGCCTTCTCCACCACACCATGGTGCCTTTTCAACAGATAGTCTCATGGTCTATGGATAGAAAAGGTCAGGGGTTAATCCCAAATTAGAATCTCTACTTTTTGTAGCCAGAGAAGGTTTCCTAATAGATTAAAATATCAGTCAGCATTATGTTCCTCTTGAGAACATGCAATTAGTGGTCAAAGAATAGGATAGCTTTGACCCTATTTTCAGAACAGTTTCCCAAGAAGGAGCCCACATTTAAATAATGCCAGAAATATGCCAATCTGTACCTTTCCCCCATCACCAAACACTCATCAAATATGCATCAACCCTTTCTGTGTACATATAAACAAGGTTTTCTCGGCAATTTATCACTGACCTCTTACATCTGGCATCATATCTTGGTATTTCAAAGATACAGTTCCAATAAGATGATCTATAAAGGACCTAACAAAGACGAGACCTTTGATTCATTCATTTATTATCATTTCGTACATTCGCTGCACTCAGGGTAATTTCTTCAGGTCTGTCTTTCAAATCACAAATTCTATCCTTTGAATTGTCTAGCTCACCATCTGTTCATTTTATTATTTTCTTAATAAGTTTTCCATTTCTACATGTTTTCTCTTTTTTTAAGTTTGCTTGTTCTTTTTAAGTAACATTCTGCCTATCTTTTGGATTGGTCCTTTCCTCTCTCTTCCGTGAACATGTTAAGCATTATTGCTCTTCCTTCGGGTGGGAAATCTCTCGGAGATTGCATTGGCTGGTTTCCTCTAGTGCTCTGTGTTTTCATGTGTGAACTCATCTTCAGTAGGAGTTGTTTTCTTTCAGCGTCCCTTTGGACAGGGAGGGATTTCAATGCTGACCAGACAGCTTTTGCACTAGCTTTTCCTATTGGGTTTCTGGACCAAGTGAATACTAAGAATGTGGACCTCATACAAACAGGGCAGGTTTTGGGGTTCCACATACTTAATAATTATCGTCACCCACAGTTCAGAAAGAGAATCTGATTCACAGTTAAGCCTTGGAGAAAGTGGACAGAGGTTTTTTTGTTTATGTTCTAGATGGGACAGATGTCTGTCTTTGGCTTTCAGGTTGGTTTTTTGTTTGTTTGTTTTTTTGTTTTGCCAGAAGCACAATTCTAGCATTCCACCAAATTTGTTTTCAAAACCAGTGCAAGACTAAGTGCAGAAACCACAGTTCCTCACATATCTATTAGGTTCAGGTAGCACCAAAGACTTCTGCGACTTCACACATACTCACTGTTGTGGTCTTCCGTTCCCATTCTCTGCCAAGGAGTTCTCTTTCTTGCTTTTGGATTGGACATGGGTTTTGAAGGTTTATTTTTTTAATTGCGAACAGGGCAGGGAGAATTGGGGTTTGTTCAACCTATCTTCTTCATGGGAATCTTCTTAATTAATTCTTTATGTAACTGCAATGAAAAACTTGATAGCGAATGATTTGCCAATCACAAAATCTGAACCAAGAAAAGGGAATGGGGACTCCTTGGTAATAAATCAGGTTGACTCTGAATGTCCTTTAAACACAATAGGATGTATTGTTTGAAAGAAGTAGTGGTCAACAACTTTGCTAAAAGTGAAAGCAACGTTCCTAGAAACAAATATCCGTGGATGTATGTATCTGTTCTAGCACAAATTATTGTATGTCTCTTTACAAGATGGGATTGGAGGCTCCTGAGTAGTTCAGCAGGTTTTGTTATGATTCTCCATCCAAATGCTCTGGATTCCCACACTTCTTATATTTGCCAACTCTGAATTCTAGAGATTTCAAGTTGAATAGGGATTCTACATTTACCTGGCTTTAAGTGAGATCTGAATTGGTTGCCTATGACATCTGGGGGACATTTGATAATCTGTAAAAGTAGTTACTGAAACAAAAGTAGTGATCAAATAGTAGCAGTTTAACAGACAGATATGGAGTGGCATTTTAATAAGTCAATTTAAGTTCAAGACCTCCAATCAAGAGTCACAAGGTCAGATATGAATAATGAAGGTCTGATTTGCAATTGAGATGCTTCTCCCTTGGGCAAGTATCAAAGGGTTACTTTATTTACTCAATGATAGGTAACAGTTCTTAGAATATAGTTGGATAGGTTGGCTAGTTGAGTGGAAAAACTTTTTTTTCTATGAATATTCAAGAAGAAAATACTACTGAAGAACATGGTTTGAAATACATTGAAATGTTTTATTATTTTATAAAAGGTCAATGCTGTATTTAAATAATAGTTGGTCAGCTTATTGAAGTCCTTTTTTTAAAAAAGATTTTTATTGACTTTTAAAGAGAGAAGAAGGGAGAGGAAGGGAGAGAAACATCAATGTGAGAGTGAAACATTGATCAGCTGCCTCCTGCCTTCCCCCTACCTGGGATCATGCCCGAAACCCCGGCATGTGCCCTGACTGGGAATCAAACCAGCAACCTTTCAGTGCACGGATAGATGCCCAACCACCAGAGCTACATGGCCCAGGGATCAAATGAGTTTTTAAGATTTCTGTCTACAGTCATTGTCAAGTACAAAGCTCAGTCTGGCAATAGAATAGAAGTAGCTTTGGAAACAGTGAAGCATGATTGGTTCCTGCCTTAGATGTTAAAGGGACCTTTTTTAAGCTTGTTATTTCTTAGCTCGAAGGCCCTGTTAGGAAAGTGAAGCATTTGAGGTTAAAAACCATTTTGTCAGCCTAATAGGAATGATTTTCTCAAGAGTTTCCCTAAATATGACAAAGTTAGGTGAAGGAGGAAATGTTTTTAAAATGAGAATTTCCCACATGGGGAAATTCCTCAGGGAAGTAGGAAGATGGAGATGAAAAAGAATAAATCAGATTTCTTAGTGACTAACACTAAGAAGTAGAAGGATGTTGAAGTAATCTTTTGTCATTATCCCTGAGCCACACTAGCCAGGCATGGTGGGAAGTTTTAAAGTAGAAAATCAAGTCTTAGATCTGTAATATAACTATACTCAGACACTAGTGGATAATTCACTGGAACTTGATTTTTATTTTGCAATCACAAAGAAAGAGCAGTCTATTAGATAGCTCTATTAATACAGAGGCACCCTTACTGATTTTAAGTTCTAGATTTTTGCTGTTTCATCTTCCAGATCTCTCAGAGGACTAATTTTTTCACTATTAGGAAAGATTGGCAGGCGATGTCATAATGATAAAATTTTCTCCTTTCTGACTCTTTCCATTCTTAACTCATCCCTCTCTCCCTACAAAAAGAAACATAAAAAGAAAAAAAAAAAGAGAACCTCTATGAGAAGCAGATTTCTCCACGTAAACATTTTCCTATCATGAAAGTTTGCCAAGGGGGATAAATCACAGTAATTTGCACTTGTGTTAATATAAAGAATCATCTATTTAAATCAACAACTCCTTGTTCTGTGTTCCTAAATGAGTAGATTATCCATTTAAAGAGGAATTATGCTTCAGTATTTTCTTTATTGATTAAAATTAATGACATAGATTGCTATAAGAGAATCTAATTTTGCCTGTTATACTTATGTGCATTTAGTAAACTGGAGTAATAATGTCTGACTTGGGTGCTGAAGACAATGAAGCACATACTTAATAATATATTACTACTGACTATCTGACTATAAAATAACATTAATGTAACATGTTATTTCATTACCCCTTGACATGAATGCAAAATAATTTTGTTAACAGTTTTCTCAATAATGGAAAAAACAAGACACCGCCTTCTGCTTGTCCTATCACAGGAGTCCTTAACTTTACTTACTATAATCCTATCTAATAAAGAGGGGGTATGCTAATTGACCCTCATGCCGTTGCAAAGATGGGGGCGCCCCCAGCCAATAAGGAGGGAATATGCTAATTGACTGCCACACCCTCAAAGATGGCGGCACCCACAGCCACAAGATGACAGTGCCCAGACCCCTCAGCCCAGGTGGGGCGGCTGCTCTGCACGCCTGCCTCCGGAGTTCCCCAGTCCCTCAACCCCCCAACTTCCCAGGGCCAGCCCAAGGCACAGGCAAGCCTCAGATGGTGGCTGTCCAGCCACCCAGGGCCACCTGAGGCTCAGGTAACCATGGCCGCCGAGGCACTGCCGGCAGTGGCAGCAGCAGAGGTGTGATGAGGTGTTGCCTTCCCCATATCGCTGGGTCACCTCCTGCCCCTGAGGGCTCCTGGACAGTGAGAGGGGGCAGGCTGGGCTGAGGGACCCCCCTCCAGTGCATGAATTTTCATGCACTGGGCCTCTAGTTGTTTTATAAATATTCATTTGATAGATTCCCCCCTCTCACCCGCACCTTATACAAGTAAGAGCAGATATGTTTGTCCAGAACAGGAAGGTGAGTGTAATAATACATTGAGAACAAAAATCCCCCTCAGGGCTTATCCACCTCCCCCTGCTCCTGAGGGGCAATCGGGGCTGGCAGCCACTGCTCGCACCCGCTGACAGCGCCAAGTGATCAGGACTGGCGCCGGGTGCTGGCAGTGGGTGTGAGCGGCGGTTCCGGTGTTGACTGCGGGTGCAAGCGGGGCCATTGTCGACAGCAGGTGTGAGAGGTGACTGCCGGCCCCAATTGCCCCTCAAAAGCAGAAGGAGGTGGAGAAGCCCTGAGGGGCGATCAGGCCCAGTGCTGGGTGCCGACAGCAGGTGTGAGCGGTGGCAAAGAATTTTCAGTAACCACCAGAGGCTCACCCCGATGACAGCGACTGGTGCCCCACCTTGGTCTGGCGCCCCCACTCACCTGCTCTACCATCCCACCGCAGCTGACGTCTGCTATGTTCTGTGCTCTGCTACCTGCTGCTGATGCTGCCATGTTCCACACGCGCCCCCTGGTTGTCGGTGCAAGTCATAGCGACCAGTTGTTCAGCTGTTCCACGGTTCAGTCTATTTGCATATTAGCCTTTTATTATAAAGGATGTTCTTGTACAGTGATCATCTATTCCTCTAGGAACCCTGTACTTTTGGTTTAGGTGAAAATGTGAATAAAGGCAGACCCCTCCTTTGCCTCTCTGCTTTCACTGTTTATACTACCAAATAAGAAAATGAATAAAGTGATGCATTAAAAATTATGGAACAATATTAAACTTCTTAAATATTTATTGATTCACTTTGAACTTGACTATATTGTAAAGTGATTGGATAAAACACTTTTTTCCCTCCAAGAGCAAAATTGTTTACTGATTATTAAGATTACTGGAAATGTACTTGGGTAGATAGGGAAATAAAGCTCCCTGTTCCTTTGTAATAGTGGGTGTCAAACAGTGGTTTTTAATTTGGGAGTATTTATTAAAATGCAGACTACCAAGATGGACAGAGATGTGGAGGGTGGAGTCCATGTCTTTTGAAAATAAGCACAGGTGATTCTGATGTAGATGATTTTCAGAAGTCTACTAGAGAAATGCCATGCCTACACTTTTATTAGTTAAAAATGAAGTTATTGTGCATTTGCTTATGTTTCTTTTTCTCTTATTTTCTGGCTTTAACAACTTTTTGTGCTTTCATTAAATCTAATCATCTACTCCTTTAGAGTCATTTTTTTTCCCCAAACTCAGTCATCCAGCTTAGATTCTAATAGCTGTTATATTTACTAAATTATGTGGAAAAAAGATAATCTGCTTTGTTATAATAAAATGAGATAAATCTGCTTAAGGCCAAGATGGAAAAAATTTATTAAAATCTGCTTTTGGGGGCAGGGAGGGCGACAACACCTTACCTATCAAGTTAGAATTTCATATCCATAGTGTACATGCAACATCAAAGTTCTGAGCTAAAATAATTTTTAGTAACACTGAAGTAAGATTTTTATCTAATTCTGTCACAGTCAGAGGTAGAAACCAAAGGGGTTTAATAAGCAACCCGTCATTGAAGGTCAAGGCTCCTAACAGAGCCTTTAATTAGCATGTGGAACATCTTAGGTCTGAAAAATCTCTTACCAAGTGATTTATTTTTGGGCCAGTTCATTCATGTGGGTGATAGAGAGCATCAAAGAAGTTGTAGCTGAAACTTAATTCACATATACTTCTCAAAATATCTATGTATTTTCTGTGCTTACATTTTCTCTGCTGAATTGTGTCCTGGGCAATAGTTAAAAGAGGAGTAAACATTTTCAGGGAGGTGAAGAAAACTTCAGTTTTCTTTGGGATTTTCGATAACAACATAATCTATGGGCATTTCATTAAGTTTTGTCTCATGAATGGCAGCAAATATATTGGGGATTGTAGGTAATACTTCATAGGGCAATTTTGTGTCTTGTTGAAGCACCTTGCGACAATATGGTATAACTGTCTCTTGTTTGGGGTCCTCTTGGTTGGTCAAGGTTGACTTTTTGCTCTCACTGTTATTTGAAGGGTTCCGGAATATCTCTATCTTGGCACTTCACAAGCCCCATTTCTGAGATCTGTAATCCAATCTTGTCTTCATTAAAGCCCTTTCTATTAAAGACACAGTTTCATGAAGAATTGTCATGCGAGGATTGGGGCAGAAGTGGTAAGTGGTCTATAACTTCAGTATGTAGTACATAATTTATCACATTGTCTAATAAGTAATCACTCATTATTCACAGGTACGTAGGGATAGAAAGTCCTGCTGAGTTTGCTAATAACTATCTGTTATTGAATTCATTTATCAGTGTTAGTAGTTTTTTGGTGGAATCTTTAAGGGTTCTCCATATACAGCATTATGCCATGTGCAAATAATGACAGTTTTACTTCTTCCTTTCCAATTTGGATGCTTTTTATTTCTTCTTTTTGTCTGATTGCTGTGACTAGGACTTCTAGTACTATGTTGAATAAGAGTGGTGAAAGCGGACATCCCTGTCTGATTCCTGATCTTAAGGGCAATATTTTTAGTTTTTGCCCTTGACTAATGATATTGGCTGTGGCTCTGTCATACATGGTCTTTATTAGGTTGAGGTTTGTTTCCTCTATTACAACATTGCTGACAGTTTTTATCATAAATGGGTGCTGGATGACCAAGTGGGATTTATTCCAGGAATGCAAGGTTTATTGATATTCACAAATCAATAAACATGACACCATATAAGCAAAATGAAGTGTAAAAATCGCATGACCATAATAGAGGCAGAAAAAGCATTTGATGAAGTTTACTATTTTGAATTGAACATCAAATGATTGCTCCTCGGTTAGACCTATAAGGTTAGGTATATCAAGAAAACACAATTTTAAAGAATTAGAAATACCAAAATCACTTGGATATTTGACATAAAAGAACCCAGTGCACATTTACTCCAATTCATAGATGAACAAACATTTCTTTAGGACTTTTTGTTCATTTATTTTTTAAATTGGATACCTTAATTTTTTTTCTCCCTGGGCTTCCAGTGCTTGGGTAGTAAATGCTGCAGACACAAAACTGGGGAGATAGAGACTCTTATTTAGAAGAATTGCTGTTAACCTATATGTCTGTTATGCAGCAGAAGAATGAGACATACAGGAGTGCTCTGAGAAGGGGGAGGGTAAACTTGACAGGTGAGGGAAGAAGATGCTTCTTTTTCTTGAGGATTGAAGTGAGGAAGGCTGGGGAGGAAGGGAGATTTAGTGTGGTTCCTTGTTTAATTTTTACATTCTCAACCCTTGGGATTTTACTATCACTCTGTAGTTACTTGACAATATATGCAGTTGCACCTAATTTAATAAATAAATTAAGATTATTTGTGGGCATATTCCTGTCTATTTCTGTATCATGGCTATTAATGGCCTTTAATTTTTCTCATTGCAAACCTAAGGGAATAAGCCCTCTTCTTAAAGAAATGAGATCATCACCCTGACTGGTTTGGCTCAGTGGATAGAGCATCAGCCTGCGGACTGAAGGGTCCCAGGTTCGATTCTGGTCAAGGGCATGTACCTTGGTTGCGGGCATATCCCCAGTGGGGGTGTGTGCAGGAGGAGGCTGATCGATGTTTCTCTCATCGATGTTTCTAACTCTCTATCCCTCTCCCTTACTCTCTGTAAAAAGTCAATAAAATATATTTTTTTAAAAAAAGAAATGTGATCATCAAGCATTTTTTTTTTTATTTTTTACTTTCTTTCCTCAGGTTCATTTTAAATAGACCATTAATCTGAAGTGAATCCTTTTTGGAAAGGACATTCTTTTTAACAGGGATTGGTCACATCCAAACTTTGGTACTTGGCTGAATGACCACAGGAGAAGCTAGGATAGTTTCTGCCTTTGGATTTTCCATATTGGGCACTGCCTTGCTTAAAGTTAGATGCCTTCCCTGAATCAAGAACTTCCTTATTGTTTATTATTTCTGGTGTCTAAAACAGTGAATCATCAGGATGGGTAAAAACATGGATTTTATTAGAGGGTGGTGATTGAAAGACATTTAAAAATTTACTCTTGACATCAAGATAGGATAACGTGCCCAGCCAGCATTGCTAAGTGGTTGGGTGTTGACCTACGGACCAGTAGGTCACGGTTCGATTCCCAGTCAGGGCACATGCCTGGGTTCCGGGCTAGATCTCCAGTATGGGGCTTGCAGGAGGCAGCCAATCAATGATTCTCTCTAATCATTGATGTTTCTGTTTCTCTCTCCCTCTTCCTACCTCTCTGAAATCAATATAAATATATTTAATAATAATGAAAAAAGATAGTATTAAGGTACATCAGTCTTTTCATTCTGGCCTGAATTGATGCCTCTTGTACTAACAAATCTCAATTCAGTTTGAAGAGCCAGGCAGACACCCTGGCAGCTGAAGTTTCTCAGAAGCTTCTTTCTTTCAAATAGCAATGATTGGCCTGCCTCCTGGGTGGTTGAACTAGATGGCTTTTACATTTCCATCCAAAAGATGCAATCTAAATTTGCAACAAATTGGTACAATTAATTATTCCCAGACCTAGAAACTCTTTCCCACCTTTCTAAGGGCACCAAAGTTCAAGCAACTGGATTTCTTATTTATGTTCATATTTTGTCCCTCAGTGCATCGTTGAGCTTACCTGTGAAAAAAGATGAGGAAATTATCAATGCAAACAAGATTATAATGCAATAAATATACCAATTTAAAAGAATATATTTTAAATAAAATAACCTACTCATCCCATGCTTACTGAATATGAACTTCATAGCAGGGTATTGTTTAGACACAGATGGTGTTTACAGTCAAAAGGCTGACATCTACCCATGGGTCTTCTGTAATTCCCTGTAGCATACAGCAGGGTAGCAGTTAATCTCTTTGTCTCAAGAGTCAGAAGCCCTTTGAGTACCACCTCTTTCACTCATTAGCAGTTTGACTTTGGGCAAGTCACTTAATCTCTTTAAATCTCTGTAAAATGAAGATGTAATAAAGCCTGGATCACAGGGCTACTGTGAGAATTGTGAAACAGTGCATTTAAAGTATGCAGCTCTGCTCCTGATACATACA
>NW_005368148.1:1029883-1031071 GCF_000412655.1 Myotis brandtii | reverse complement strand
TTTTAATTTTATAATACTATATTATATATACTATTTTGACATGTAATTTTTTGCAGTAATGTAATTATTGCACAAATCTTTCTTCTAATTAATTTCCTTTCAATGTGCACGAACATGTGCACTGGGCCACTAGTAATTTATAAATGGTAGTGATTATTATTATTATAAGTATTACATTTCCTTTTTTATGCATAGAGCAGCCTCTCTGAACATGTAGTAGAAATTTGCATGGCAAAATATCTCTAATTCAGATTAATGGGAGATATAACCTTATTTGATATAGGGTTGTTGCGTGCGCACATGTACACAGTGTAATTTGTTATGCAGCAGTAGAAAATAGAGGGGTTGTATCTTTTCTTTATCACTTTCTTCCACAAGAAATTTGAGATCATTTAAATAACATTAGTTATTAGTTAATGGGCACTTACTTTGTGCCTATTAACTAATATCTAGGGGTGCTGGACTAAAGAATTCACACTATTTCTGTAAACCCTACAATAATATGTTGAGGTAGGCATTAATGGTCTCCTCTATTTTATCTATATAAATACTGAGATTAGGACTATTTAAGTAGCTGTGTAAGACTCTACAGTTGACCTGATGTATATTTAGGTACCAATTTAAGATAGTTTGACTTTTGTGTTTTAAAATTGCTGATTCCCATATTTCCAAACTGGTATTTGAAGGGTACATGATGTTCCGAGGGTCTCTGGAGTGTGAGGAATCAGGTCTCAGCTGTTTTCTCATGCTCATTTCCTTCCCACTTGCCAGGTGGTTGGGTGTGTTGGGGAGATTGCTTGTGGGGCTCCCAGTCAGCTCTTCGTACAAGGATATTGGCAGATGGATATTCTGCCAATATCCATCTCAGCTTTGGGAGAGCATATGGGTGAGATTTCTGAAGATTCTCTTTTTTGCTTTAGGGTGAAAACCTTTTTCAGAGAAGTGGAGAAAATTCAGCTCATCATGAATGAAACTCTCTGAAATAATTCAGACAAGTAGTCTTAGGTGACCATTTTATGAAAGGGGTAAATTTGAGGGCTCTGTCAGACCTATTGTATCTCCTTAACAAAATTAATATCTATATATATAAAAGGCTAAGTATCTGTCCATCCGACCGGTAGCTATGATGCGCACTGACCACCAGGGGGCAGACACTCAATGTGGGAGCTGCCATGATGCAACTGGCCA
>NW_005368148.1:1004110-1028319 GCF_000412655.1 Myotis brandtii | reverse complement strand
CCCCGAGTGCACAAATTTTTGTACACCGGGCCTCTAGTCTATATATATAAAAGGCTAAGGGTCTGTCTATCTGACCGGTAGCTATGACACGCACTGACCACCAGGGGGCAGATGCTTAATGCAGGAGCTGCCATTTAAAAATAAACAGCACCATGGACCTGGTGCCAACAAACCAACACTTGGCTTCCCCCAAGTGGGACACAGGCCCTGCCACCACCCAGGAGGGACACCCCACCAAATCACAGCCACTGCTGCCAAGACCCCATGGCGTAAAATGTGGCCCACAGCCCAGCCCAGCCCAGCCAGGAAATGGTTGCTGTGGCCCCCAGGTAATGATGTCACCTAGTAATGTCCAGCTTCCTTTCCCTAGCTACTAGCCTCCTTAGAGTTTCTTCAGCCCAGGAACCCGGCTTGCTTTATAGGTAGGTGCAAACATTTTACAGTTTAACCAAATGTTTGTGCAGTTTCCCCGAGTGCACAAATTTTTGTACACCGGGCCTCTAGTCTATATATATAAAAGGCTAAGGGTCTGTCTATCTGACCGGTAGCTATGACACGCACTGACCACCAGGGGGCAGATGCTTAATGCAGGAGCTGCCATTTAAAAATAAACGGCACCATGGATCTGGTGCCAACAAACCAATACTCGGCTTCCCCCAAGTGGGACACAGGCCCTGCCACCACCCGGGAGCGACACCCCACCAAATCACAGCCAATGCTGCCAAGACCCCATGGCGTAAAATGTGGCCCACAGCCCAGCCCAGCCCAGCCAGGAAATGGTTGCTGTGGCCCCCGGGTAATGATGTCGCGTAGTAATGTCCAGCTTCCTCTCCCTAGCTACTAGCCTCCTTAGAGTTTTTTCAACCCAGGAACCTGGCTTGCTTTATAGCTAGGTGCAAACATTTTACAGTTTAACCAAATGTTTGTGCAGTTTTTTCATGTTCCTCATCTCATTTGATCCTCACAGAAGTCCTGGAGTAGGTAGATAGGAGATTTGGTAGAATCCTATTTTCTTTTCATCAGCAAGACATGAATAGCAATATTAAAATATTTCTTCTAATTAATTTCCTTTCAATGTGCACGAATCCGTGCACTGGGACACTAGTATTCTATAAAAATTAGGCTCTCTATTTCTCTTTTATTATCCAGGCTAAATGACATTATGTTATAGACCTTACCAGTGCTTACCAATATCAAGTTTGCTTATTTTCCTGGCACACAGAAGACCACATTTCCGTGACATTCATTCTGACAATGGGACTTGAACAGAAGGGCTGTGCATTATTTCTGAGCCGTGACATATAATTGCTGCTGAGAGATATAGCAGTGCTCTTTTCCCTGCCATTTGCATCAAAGAGGCAGCATATTCTAGATGAAGAAGTTAATGGTGGGGAATTGTCCAGGAGCTTGGGTCTCTGAATAACTATGCTAACTCATAATATAAGCATAATGTGAAATAAGTCTTAGTTGAGTTAAGCAACTGGGATTTGGGGGTTAATTTGCTACTGCACCATACTTTATCATATTCAGATAATGCTTTTATTTCTTAAAAAAATTTAATCAACTTTATTGAGGCAAAATTGATATATAAATAACTGTACATATTTAATATGTACAGTTTGATGAGTTTGGGCAAAATGCAATATTTTTATTATTTTTATTGTATTGGAAATTTCAAGACACTAAAAATTAGAGATTGGCCAAAATGTTTAATTGTTTACATTTATATCAAATAGTGTGCCCAGCAACCAGCAACAACTAGTTATCACCTACTCTTATATCCACTGCATGAAGGTGGCACTCTTCAACTGGCTAACTTGTCCTGGGCTCCAGAGCTGGCCTAACTTACTGAGGGTTCTCTACTACAGCTGGAACTTTGCCAGCATCGGTCAATTAGTCATTCCAGGAGAGGTGGAAATGGAAGACACTGAGTTGAAGCCTTGAGTTGAATCTCTTTGGACCCATGTGGCCATATCTAAGCCCAACTCAAATTAATCATTTGAGACACTGAAATCTAAAATAAAGCACACATATCTAAAGAAAGGGTCTTGAAGTATGAGATTTTCAGTCTGTCTTCCTCTTTCTAGTTGTATGTATATAGTCTATGATCTGGGCAGGGGAACATACATCTTTGTGACTTGTTTAACACCCATGGGTAATAATCTTATTCTGGTTACCATGAGAACAGCAACAACAACAATAACAACAAAAGACCCTGTTATTTGCTATCAGAGGAACTCATGCCTTCCAAAGATGATTTCTCCAAGGATTCTCCACAGTAATAAGGAAGAACTTCTAATAAATAGGATTAATGAAAAATTAAATGAACCAAGTGCCTCCTCATGGCTAGAAATATCCCTATACTGATTATATGAAAGGAATCTGATATGGGGGAGGGTAAACTCAGTGATCTCGAAATTACAATAAAAAGCGGAGAGTCTCTGGCTGTTTTTGCCTAAATGGCTCTGGACACATTTATTTTCTTAGGTATTTTTTATCATGAACTTTTGATGGCACATGTATTTATCTAATGCATATAAGTAAATATTTGTGAGAAATTCTGGTAAGCTTTATAAGACATTACTTTTTAGCATAGGTTGTGCATATAAACATATACACTCATATAATGAAAGAATATATAAATGTGTAAAATTAGTAGAACATAAATACAGACAAACTTATAGAATGCATAAACATTAATAGAATAATTGTAAGTACACAAAACATTTATTAATATAAGTAAATTTTTCAGAATAAATTTATATGCATATAAATGAAAAAATTATATACATTTGAAGTTTATGTGATTCTTTTTTAAAAATCAGCATGTGGTGAATCCTCTGGTGTTTTCTCTTTACTATTGTATGTTTTAATATTTGCTTTTCTAGCATGAGGTAACCTGGTACTTGTTGTTTTCTCATTTGGACCTGGATTCCTTGTTGCTAATCAACAGTGAGAGGGGCTGACTTGGACCAAAGAACACGATCCTCTTCTTTCCCGCAGGTAGATCATCTCCTCAAACTGCCCTTAAAAACACAGCAAGGTACAGTCTTGGAGGGCAAAAGAACATAGACAAAATTAGGTTGTTACTTTTTGCCAATATATATATATTTGTGCTTCATTCAGATGGAATAAAAGCATGCATTTCCTCACAAATGTGAAGAATGCCTCTTCCTTTATAATTTTAAGACAAAATTTATTTCAAATTAGATGACTTTATTAGAATTTTGTTATTTTCTACCCATAATAATAAATTCGTCGTTTTCAAATTCTATCTTCAGAAAAAAAAAGAAGAAGAAGGAAAACACTTGGTGTTAAGTGTAAACAAATTCTCACCAGAGAATTCCAGCATTGCCTTTAAGTTGCATTTCCCTCATAAATATTGAATCCGTTTACATTGAGTCACCTTGATAACACTACAATAAGTTAATCAAATGCACAATTAATTTACAAGAACTGTTTCAAGACCTACATCAGCATTGTTGATTCCTGTACCACTGGGAGAGAACTCCTGATATTCCCATGGTCATTTTATTCGCCCATATTCATATGGCAGCACTCCAAGAAGTTTGTCCTGCAACTCAGAGGTTTATATTGGATTTATATTGTATAACCATTTTTAACTGAGCAAGAACCCTCTTCTCAATAAGCAGCTTTTAAGACTTAATAGCTAAGTTGTTACAAAAACTGAAATAGTTCATTTTTTTCACTATGTGTCAGGTTCTCTTAAGTAATTTCATAATTTTTAAATATAATTCTCAGAAAAATGCTCTGTGTGGGTAGTAATAACCCTATAAATAGGCATTTACTCAGTACCCACCTTCTCCATAATATCCTCCGTTTCTGGATGGGATAACCTGAGGTTGTAAAAAGTTAGGTAGCTCACTCAAAGTTCTGATTACATTGTAAGGTTGAATTTCCCCCCTATTAGGGCTTTTGACCCCCAAATATCCCCAAAAGCCAGTGTGCTATCTGAGCAAAGAGCGATATGGGGAAAGACATGATATATAACCAGCAATACGATGCTCCCTTCTCTCAATTCTGGCTGAGAAGACCAAACATCTGGAATAGTGAGTGAGGATAAAAATAGAACCCTTTATTAGCCATATGCCATGGGCAATATCCCCTGGCAGCAGACCTCATTTATCCCCTTGCTTCATGCACTAGTGGGTCCCTATCTCTTACTGAGCATTTTGAGCAAAACAGTCTTCTGCCAGAGAATCACCTGGAACTTACTTGAAACCTATTTGGCCGGCTGCTTCAGATCCAAGAGTGAACAGATAAAATGTGGACTGGGCATCGCAGTCTGTCACTTCTTTAAGATGGAGTCATTATAAAAACAAAAAGGCTGCAGGTGGGCGCTTGAGTTACTATTTTCCTAAATTCAGTGATAAAAAATAATTCCCTCTGAACCACCGCACAATGCACTGGGTTTCAAAAGCAATGAATCATCCTCACCCTCAATCTCCTTCACATTATTTTGTCATTAATTATTCCATCAGAAAATGCCTATTCCATGTCCAGCAGTAAGCTTACACACTTTTATACCTTATTTTTTATTCAGTTTACCTTCACAACAAACAATAAGTAGGTCCCATTGTCTCCATTTTTACTGATATGGTCACACACCTAGGAAATGGTGAAGTCTCTCTTTAAAGCTGTGCTCTTTCTGTTGCTCACACTTCCTCCAGGTCAGATTGTGTCAAAGTTTCATGCTTCCATTCCCATTTCTGACTGTCTCTGTTGTAGGAGGGTAGAAGTGTGACTGGATCATATCAGTAGCTTTCCTGAGAGGTAACATTACTTCCAGACTAATTCCTAACTGGAAAACTCTGAAAGAAAGTAATTACAGTGTGTGGTTCTTTGAAAGTGTTTTTCTTAGAACAGGGCACCCTAAGGACTGCCCAAAGAATTGTAATTGAATTGCTCTTCATTTTACTTAATCCTGTTAAGACAGGTATGCAGATCATGTTGAAGCATTTTGGAAGGTTGAGACCTGCTGTTTGGTCAAACAACATTTGAGAAACACAGAGTAGTAGTAGAAAAATATATGCCTGTGCTACATCATTTGCGGTATAAGTAAGCTTGATTGTCAGGTTAATACATAGTTCATTATGTGGTTCAACCAGAGAAGTGTATATTGAGATACTCACATGCAGACAAAAAGTATTTTGCAAGATGAAGTCACAGATTAAAAAAATCAGTTTTAGCCTTTTTGTTTTGGATTTAGATCGAAATAAGAAACCAATTAGGAAGGCAGGTACTTGTGAAACTCTCCAGTCATGAAGTAAGTGTTATTTCTAAAATAAATAATCACTCCAGGACACGGTTAAGCTATGATCCTGGGAAAATCACAGGAGACCGTGTGGAATAGGGGAAAGGACAATGAAGGAGGAATGGGCACTTGCTCTGCCAGGAACTAACTATTGTGTGACCTTGGACAAGTCACTTTACCAGTATGAGGCTCAGCTTCCTCCTCTGCAAAGTGAGTGTGCTGGATTGAAACAGTTTTCTAAATTCCCACTGAGTTGCATATACAGTAATTTAAAGTGTATGTAGAGGTAAGCATTTACCATCAGTAAGGATGTTTATTTTCTATTTGTTTTCCTAGAAACAAAATAAAGCAATAAAAAAAAACCTTTAGAAAATGAAAGATAACCTTAAGTAATTGGATTTAAATAGTACTGGTCTAAGAATCAAAACTTGTTTATGTGTTAACCTTTTCTTGTCACATCAGCTCTTGGGATATATGTATACTTCTACCTATTTATTCAGATGGGAAAAGGTACCCATTACCCAAATTACATTGGCTTTACGGATGTATAATAGAGATATTAGAACATAAAACTTTCCTAACTCTAGGCAAGTGGTTTACATTTTTCTAATCTTACTGTAACTCTAAAAGGTAAACATAATGGGCTGAATTGTGTCCCTCCCAGAATTCAGTACCTCAGAATGTGAGTGTTTTTGGATGTTTTTGGAGATAGTGTCTTTAAAGAGGTAATGAAGGAAAAATGAGATCATATGGATGGACTCTAATGTAATCTGAATGATGTGCTCATACGAAGAGACATAGACCAAGGGGTGGCCATGTGAGGGGACAGTGAGAAGTGGCCCTCTGCAAGCCCAGGAAAGAGGTGTCAGAAGAAACCAAACCTGCTCACGCTTTGGTTTTCTAGTCTCCAGCATTGTGAAAAAATCGATTTTTGTTGTTAAAGCTACCATTCAGTCTGTGGTATTCTGTTATGGCAGCCATAGCAAACTAATAGAGTAAATATTATTATTCACATTTCTTGGTTGAGGAAACATGACTCATAGAGCTTAGGTAATGGATCAAAGACCGGGTGGTTGGTAAGTGGCAGAATTGGGACTCAAACCGAAGTTTCCATGTCACTACACAGTTTCCTTATTAAGTAGAAAACATGACTTCCACTTCCATGGACCATATAGACTTCACATGTGGTTCTTTCTGTAGGAGTAGTTGCATGCATATAATTTACAAAGATTTCCCTAGAAAACATGACTTCCACTTCCATGGACCATATAGACATCACATAGTTGCATGCATATAATTTACAAAGATTTCCTGAGCAGGTGCTTTTACAAAGAAGCATAGCCTATTGCTCAGGACCCTCGTTCCTCATCAGACTGCTGAAAATGTTACTTAAACTTTTTGTGCTTTTTTACCCCATCATATGCTGAATGGAAATATAAGTATCTAGCCCGTAAGTTTGTTGAAAGGATTACATGAGATGCTGTATATACAGCTTTTAGCATAAACTTTGGTGTATTTTTCAGGACTCAATATATGCTAGCTATTCATAATGCTATTATTATTGTTATTATCTCATTTGATTCCACAACTATTCTGAATGCTAAATAGCTTAAGAGACCACTGAGATTTTTGTGAGCAACCCTTTCATGTTAAAGAGACTTCCTACGGTCCTGAAATAATAGCAAATCATTTTGAAGGAGCAGGCATTTGTTTTATTTTTCTTTTATTTGTAAACTAAATTAAATTATAATGTCATTGATATTTATTCACACTAGACTTAATTTTATATCTAGTTGTTGAAATAATGGAGTGGTGGATAAACAGTGCAGACAGGTCTGTTGAGCTAAACTGTGATTGTTTTTTCATAATTTTAAGATACTGCTGTCAGTATAAATATAACCTACTCATTTGTAATGATCTTTTATGACTCAGAATATTTTTATTATACATGAAAATTATAATTTTCTTCCCTTAAATATTTGAGTCTTACAACAGTATGGTGGCTAACCTGAGGGAAGGGGCAGGGGGTAAATGAGGCCAATTATATGGTGATGGAAGGAGATGGTTTGACTCTATGGGGTGGGCACACAATGCAATGTACAGATTGTGTATTGTAGAGGTGTACACTTGAGACCTATATGATCCTGATTACCTGTGTCACTCCAATAAATGTGATTAAAGTAATTTAAAAAATATTTGAGTTTTAAAAGTTTTGGAGTTTAAAAGTTTGTCATTTTGCAGTTACCCTTCCCTGTCCCCCAAAAATAAATTTTCAATTTTTAACAAAATGCATTGTCACAAAAAAGAATTTACAGAGCACTGCTATCTAGGAAATCTTTTAAAGAATATGTTGTTTTGTCCTCAATATTTGATGAAGGTTTAGTAGCAAGGATTGAATTAAGCATAAACAACAAAAAGGAAATATATCTTTAGCATTTTCTTAAACTGGAATTTCAATAAATAAGATAGAGAGCAATAATTTGACCATTTGACATTTTTTATTGAATTGATTAAGCATTTAACCCCACCTTTCTGGGCTTTAAAAAGTCTTTAATAACTCACTTAACTGTGATTTGTCAGTCATTATTTCCTAAAGTGGTTTTTTTCTTAATCCTAGGATATAATTCAGGTATAATTCAGGAGCATAGGAAGCAGTAGGGAGTCAGATTGGAGAGGAAAGGTTAGGTCAGATAATGGAGAGGAAGAAAATGAGGGTAAGACTTTTATTCTGTAGGAAGAAAGGAGTCTTTGAAGATTTCTTAGTAGGAAAGTGACTTTTTATGTACTCTGGAAAATTGATTTGGCAGAGATATCTAAGTCTATTAGAAAAAGCTGATCCTGAAGTTACAAGCTTATTTTAATTTGTCCTGGTAAGAGACAATGAGTAACTGAACAATGGTGGGAATGAAGAGGCAAAGAGAGAGATGAGAAACATCACTTAGGTTGATTAAATATGCATTAAAAATATGGGAGAGGAAGAGTAAATGGTTACTTGGTGAGGCTAAAAAATGATGTTAAAAATTCTAGAAACCTAGACATATTTAAGAAGGATATCCGTAAAGCTCAGGAGAGTGTTTTGTTGTTTTAACTATTAAATGAGTTTGTATTACAGATTGAGATGAATCTTATTCCAGGATAATAGTACAAACCATGAACCTTCAAGGAAATACCTGAAGGACAGCTACCCCTTTATCTTCGTGTAACACCTTAGCTTTACAAGTTGCATGCTGGGCAACAGCAGTAGGGGCTCCAGGATTCTGTATTCTGACAGTTTCACTCGGGAGAAAGTCTAGAGCTTCTCACACTGCCAATGCAGAGCTCATCTTTTTTATTGTCATTTGTTAATTGAGATATTGGCAAGTGAAATATGCTTAGAAGAGGAAGAAGGATTGTGAATGGGTCTGAAAACAAGGCCAGATGAGTAGTGTTTAGAACTGAAACATGAAAGAGATGCCAGGAAGCCGTGTTTTCATATTTATGAAATGCTTAAAGATAATTTTAATCTGGGTAGCTCCACTGACCAGAACTAAAATTAATACACAAAATTACAAGGCAGCAGATTTCACTGAATCTTTGAAACCAGTTTAGTTGCATGAAAAATAAGCGGCAGCCACATGTGTGGCACTGAGCTCTGTTTTACTGGAGACGTGTGAGCAAATCTTTTCAGGGAAGGCTAGAGGGGATGTCTGCAATGATAGATCCCCAGGCAAGATGAACGCGGAGATGTTTACATTGCACAGAGGCGTTGGAGACTACTGTATGAATCAAGATGAGAGATGATGCTAGTCTGAAGGGGACAGTGGCAGATGGAATGGAGAGAAGTGGACTAGCACTTAGCATGGTGGTAAATGCTGCATGAAAGACAAAACACGTGTGAGATTAATTAGAGCCTGTTGTAGACAAACAGAGCTCACCTGACTTTCAGTAGCAAGTAGGTAGAGACTCTAAAAGGAATTAGATAAATTCTTAGGAATTTCATAATTACTAAGAATTTGTTTGTTTGTTTATTTATTTATTTATTTATTTTAATTCTTTATTGTTTAAAGTATTACATAAGTTTCCTTTTCCCCCCATTGACCTCTCCCTGGCTGCCCCACCCCTCAGCACATGCCCCCTCCAGCCCCTGCCAGTCTATGTTCATTGGTCATGCTCATATGCATGCATACAAGTCCTTTGGTTGATCTCGTACTTTTGTTCTTTTAATTCCTATTTCAACCTGTGGAAATGTGGCAATTTTTAAACAATGAAATTGTTTAAATAAGTTTGAGTTTTAATCATCATAATAAAATGTATCCCATTCCCCTCCTCCCCCCAAATAAGAAGAAAAACATTCTTGACACAAGATCACCAATTTTGGTAATAATGAAAAGAATGCAAAAACCTCACAATTTAAATGGTGATTCTTTACAGCTCACTAAAAACTTTTTATAAAAACTCAATATTGAAATATACCTAACAAGGTAGAATGCTAGGAACATGTTTTTATGTGTGTACTTTTCCTTATCTGTGACACTTATCTATGATAATACATATTTCAGCAAGAAATGTTCAAGAAAGTTTTGTTTGTTTGTGAATCCTGCTCTTATAATTAAAGCAATGCACCACAATTCAACCAAGTATCTGAATTTTTAAAAAGCATGTTATTGAAGACCTGTCATAGGCATTGGAAAGAATTTCTTCCAGCTGCTATAATTGGAGATTTTCAAGTTTTATATCCTTTAAATCAGTGGTTCTCAACCTGTTGGTCTCGACCACTTTGGTGGTCGAAGGACCCTTTCACAGGGTCGCCTAAGACCATCCTGCATATCAGATATTTACATTACGATTCATAACAGTAGCAACATTACAGTTATGAAGTAGCAACGAATATAATTTTATGGTTGGGTCACAACATGAGGAACTGTATTTAAAGGGCCAGAAGGTTGAGAACCACTGCTTTAAATGTTCTTTCTGTAGTTATGATAAGACATCATTGATGAGCTCATGGTATAATGGGACTGACATTGTGGAAGAAATTCACTTAATGAATTTATATAGCTTCAAATATAAATGAACAATTTTTAAACAAATTATAAAAATATAACAGAAAAAAATGTATTACTACAATGAACACAACCATTAATTTGAAAATGCTGCTTGTACTGTGTGAGCAACAACGGGGTTCTATGTAAAGTAATCTCACAGGGTGACCTTTCACCAGTTCCTGGGAGGGCATGGTGGGTGGCCACACGCCAGGCATATAACTTCTTTAGTGAAAGGTTTTAAAGCAGCCCTGGCCATTGTTCTTGTGCACCTAGGTTAACACACCTTTGACATACCTGAAGCAGTACCTCTTGAAGGGGTTATTAACCCTCCAGAGAGCTCATCATCTTGTTCACTGCCCTGTAATCTAATTCCCACCTTGCTTTCTCCCACCTTCATGTGATCTTCCTTACATCCCCTCCTTGATTTTAAATGCATAAGAAAAACTGCAAAACTGTTATTCTCCAGAGCATTTGAGCATTTGTTATATTGTTCCCTGGCATGTGTTGTCTGTTTGGCTCAAATATTCTCATAAAAATTCTCTATAGTTTTGGGCGTTTTGTATGTTGATAATTGTATCCCTCCATTCCTTTTGGAAAAATATGATTTTCATTTTCAAAAGATGATAGTTTTCTATGTTGTGAATTTTAAAAACCATTAACAAGTATGAGTACAGATTTAAAATAAATTTGGTTTGGAAGAGAGTTCATAAAACTGTTTTTCATCAGAAATAATGTGTTATAAGAAATTTAACTGCTAGGTAGTTTAATCATAAAGTTAACTATTTACCATAAAATGTATGAATAATAAAACGGGTTGGTATTTTATTAATAATCATGGTCATTTAGAATGTCAAGCTATTTAAGTGTAAAGACAGAATGCTTCTAATTTAATAAGTGCATTAAATTATAATATTTAAATCAACACATACCTAATTAACCTATAGCTGAATCAACTTACAGATCTTATTAATAGATAATTCTATCTAATAAAGAGAAAATATTAATAGATAATTATTAATAGTGCATGAATTTTCATGCACCGGGCCTCTAGTCTTATATAATTAAAATTTAAATCAAGTTATGTTTTTAACTTTAATTGTCCAATAAGAGTTTCAGTTTTTATGGATGTCATGAAATGATGAGTTTGGCCTTGATCTCTTGCACCATTATTTTAGAAGAAAGGGTAATTTTTTGGAGAGTAATTTAATATAATTTCTGTCAGACAAAATAAGGAGAAAATGCCTGTGGTTGTTTTTTTTTTCTATATAAAATTAAATAGTTGGCAACTTTGAACTTCGCCTTATTGCTTCATGTTAAATATAGTCCTTTGGTACTGACTAGGTTATAAAGCCTGTCAAAGTATACACACGTGACTAATTTAGGCTCCCTAATGGGCTGGATAATGCTGTAGTATTAAACACCCTTAAAACTGCAATAACATTTTTTTTTCAAGTCAGATTCCTTTTTTTAACTTTATTAAATTTATTGGGGTGACATTGTTAATGAAATTACATAGATTTCTGGTGTACAATTCTATAATACATCATCTGTATATTACATTGTATAGTCACCCTCTGAAGTCAAGTCTCCATCTTTCACCATGTATTTGATCCTTTTTACCCTCTTCTACCGCCCTCCCCACCACAGTTTCTCTCTGGTGACCATGATACTGTTGTCTATGTCTATGAGTTTTTGTTTGTTTACCTTGTTTGTTCATGTGTTGCTTTAAGTTTTATTTCCTACATGAGTGAGATCATGGTTCTGGAATTTTTCTGTCTGACTTATTTTGCTTTGATACTCTTAAGATCTATCCATGTCAAAAATGACAGTATGTTATCTTTACTTTTGGCTGAGTAGTCTCACTTTATAGTTTAATTCAATGAAGGGTTATTTTATTTATTTATTTATTTAAAATATATTTTATTGGTTTACTTTTGGCTGAGTAGTCTCACTTTATAGTTTAATTCAATGAAGGGTTATTTTATTTATTTATTTATTTAAAATATATTTTATTGGTTTACTTTTGGCTGAGTAGTCTCACTTTATAGTTTAATTCAATGAAGGGTTATTTTATTTATTTATTTATTTAAAATATATTTTATTGGTTTACTTTTGGCTGAGTAGTCTCACTTTATAGTTTAATTCAATGAAGGGTTATTTTATTTATTTATTTATTTAAAATATATTTTATTGGTTTACTTTTGGCTGAGTAGTCTCACTTTATAGTTTAATTCAATGAAGGGTTATTTTATTTATTTATTTATTTAAAATATATTTTATTGGTTTACTTTTGGCTGAGTAGTCTCACTTTATAGTTTAATTCAATGAAGGGTTATTTTATTTATTTATTTATTTAATGACAGTATGTTATCTTTACTTTTGGCTGAGTAGTCTCACTTTATAGTTTAATTCAATGAAGGGTTATTTTATTTATTTATTTATTTAAAATATATTTTATTGGTTTACTTTTGGCTGAGTAGTCTCACTTAATAGTTTAATTCAATGAAGGGCTATTATTTTTTTAAAATAAATTTTATTTTATTTTTTTTACAGAGAGAAAGGAGAGGGAGAGGGAACTAGAAATATCGATGAGAGAGAAAAAAATCGATCAGCTACTTTCTGCACACTCCCTATTGGGGCCTCCTGCACACTCCCTATTGGGGATATGCCTGCAACCAAGGTACATGCCCTTGACCGGAATCGAACCTCAGACCCTTCAGTTCAGAGCGGACACTCTATCCACTGAGCCAAACCAGTTAGGGCTGAAGGGTTATTTCTTACTCATGCTGTATTTCCAACAGTGATCAGCAGGGGGCTCCTTTACCTTGCTTGTCAGGGTCTTAACCCATGGTATGCTTATCTAGCAGCAGGAAGAGAATACTAGCAGGAAAGTCCATTATTGGCTGCTTAAGCTTCTGCCTGGAATTGACATTTTCTGCTGACATTTTACTAGTATAGGCCAAGGAAATATCACCTGATCATGCCTAACTTCAGTGATGCAGGGACATGAAATCTCACCATGTACCCAGAAGGAAAAGAGCCAGAAAATTATTTAGCAAATAGATGATAAAACATGATGAATCTTGTCCCTAGGTCATTGTTGGATAACCTTAAATATCTCTCATTAGTGTCAGAAGCTAAATAATATGGCCAGATTTTTTAAAGAATTGGTGGATTAATTTGAACATACATTCCTGATGTGTATCGAAGATGTTGATTCCTTTAACAACTCAGGATATTGTCATGTAATAGAGGTCGTTTAGATCCAGTGACATTACCGACCTCATTTCTGACTTTTAAAAAGAGTACAGTATGCAAAGTGCAACCAAGAAATATCATTTTGTGACAGGATATCCTATCCTTTTAAGAGTTTATTAAGGATTAGGTGATGCTGGCTAAGAAAATATATGACTTTTTTCCTGGAACTCTCTGAATTTAATTCAGGAGGTGGAAACACCTCGTTGGTGTTAACTAACTTTTTTGTGGGCTAATTAGGAATTGTTTGGGGTCTTCAGACCCCTGGGGATGTTTTCTGAGAAATAATGTATGTTTGTAAGCATATCACTAGATGAAGTAGAGTGATTCAGTTCAACAAAGCTGGGAGTTGAGTGAATACATTCATCTCATAGAAGTATCATAATTTTAATTTTAAATTAGAATACTTGAATTTGAATTCTATAATAGTTGAGAATGTTTTCTAGTAGTAGTTATTTCACCCCAGGGAAGATATTTAACAGTTCATATTTGCAATTAGAAGTTTTTTATTTTATCATACTTAAAAGTGAATTGAGAACTTTATTTTACATATATGGCATTATATAAAAGCACTGAGAATAGGAATATTGTTGATTATCTTTTTATACTTAAACTTGTATATTTACTAAGTTTATCAGTCTAATTGTCTGTTAATCTGCTGGTGACACTTAGATGAGAGCAAGAGGAACCCCATGGAGAACTGAAACTACCCCTGTGTACAAAAGCATGTCTTTAATGTTGTATAACAATGGAAACAGCAAATAGAGCTTTTGATACTTATAAGTCTTTCATTGTTGTCTTTTAAATAGTAGAATCTTTAAACCTATTATTACCCAGATAGTGGAGATTGTTCTATTTAAAAGGCTACCATAGATCACTGTATTCACTACATATTGGTTTTTAAGCACAAAGCATTTTAATGGCACATTGGCATTTTTCTTTTTTAAAAAAATATTTTTTTATTGATAGGAAGAGGGAGAGAGAGAGAGATAGAAACATCAATGGTGAGAGAATATCCTGCACAACCCCTATGGGGGATGGAGCCTGCAACCTTGGCTTGTGCCCTGACTGGAATCGAACCTGGAACCTCTCAGTCTGCAGGCCGACGCTCTATCCTCTGAGCCAAACCAGCTAGGGCAGCATATTTTAATTTTTATTTAAAAACTGAACTTCCTAAATATGACCACTGATCTAATCTTACATTTTAAATTATTCAGAATGGGAATTTTTCCTAATAATGAAGTTTTGTTTTGTTTTTTAGTAACTTGGTCCTCATATGTTCACATCACAAGTCCTTTAACTTTGTTAAAAAGAAAATTTGTTTTCTTAATATTATAATAGGCAGAAAATAATTAGATGTGTTTATGTATTTTTTTTTCCTAATAAGCTTTGGTTGAAACTTTGTTATACCAATTTGAAATGTTTTCAAAATAGTGCATTTGGCTTGTGAAATTTCAATATTATTTTTGGTGTATTTTTTTTTAAAAAGATTGTATTTTATTAGCACATTAAGTACTTTGTGAATAATTTTTCATATGGCATTCTATTTTTATTTGTAATTTATATAAAACTTTTAAAATTTTCATGGAAATATTTTAAGGCACATGAAATATAAATATGTTATTTTATCATAAAACATGGAACATACATCTTTTAAATATTAGTTAAAGATTTAATAAAATGCAGTATACATGGTTATCTATATTTGAGTTATTATTTCTCCATATGCCAGCAGTATGTAAAATAATTTGTCCTTATGCTATCAATAAGAGATATTTCTTACTTAACAGTAGATACTGTTGAGAAGATTATTCATGACCCAGAAACCACACTGCAGGTCTATTTACTTCCTCAATTTCTTTACACTCAAATTTATACAAAGTTTTGAATGCTTCATTAATCTTTAAGGATTTACCCAGCAGTGCTGTAAAATAATGGTCCTTCATGCACAGCAAAGAAATTTAAGCATCCTGCAGTTACATTTTGTAAAGAATAAGGCAAATGTAAAGAAGAAATGTAAATAGAGCAAAACAAAGGTTTTTCCCAATTATTTATTTGATTGAATAGGATTTTAATGTTTAGGATTGCTGTAAAAAGCATTACTTGTTGCTTAAAATAGGGGTTGGGTTAGGAGAAAAGCACATGAGGAATGTAAGAGTAGGCAATGGTCCTGAGGGAGGGTAGGATTTCTCCAGTTTCAGTATATCTGATAGTTATGGCTCTTCCATTGTCCCCAACCCCCTTTATCTGAGTGTCCTACTACTTTTATTGTCTTTTTTTTAAAGATCTTTTTACCTTTAATATTGTATAAGAAGCTTATAATTCATAACACCCTGTATTTATCCCTGCCGTACAAAGTACACCCCACTTAGAATACTATATTGTAATTGGCTACTTATTACAGGTGATGATCTCTTTTAGGGCAGGAACCAGATCCTGCTAACCATTCATAGCACTATACACAGCATTGATGCATTCTTGGTTGTGCAATAAGTATTTGTTGATAGAATGAATCAACAAATGAATGGAATGAATGGAATTAGTTGTGTGCCTTGGAATAGATTAGACATAAAAGATAATGGGAAAGGTAATGAATTCAAGAATTTTTGGAATATAACTTCTTCCTCTTTTCTGTGCTTGCTTTCTGTGCTTCAAAAGATATTTCTCTAGGAAATAGGGTTTCTGAGTTCTGGTCCCAGTTTTACAAATAGTTAACTATGTGGTGTTAGACACATTTCCTAACTACTCTAAATATTTGTTTCTGCATTTGTGAAAAGAAGAAACTTGACCCCATGATTTACGAGGTCTTTTGATTAATAAAATGATATGTTGATTGAAAAGTTCCTTGATCATAGGGCTGAGAAATTAGCTGTGGAAGAGGGGCTCTTCTTGGGTAGAGGATGAGTATTGTCTTGTCTTGTCATGTTTCCATAACCTCAGAATCAGAAAAAAATTGAGAGCTCTCCTGACCCTATGGACAAAATGACTGAGGAATGTCCATATGTCCCCATGATTTCCAGAGATCCAGACATGGCAGTGAAAGTGTTCCTGAAACATAGACCTAAAGATATCAGGAAAAGGAAGTTCAAATGCACACTGCACAGATGCAGTGGTGCAGAAGATAAGAATTTGGATAGATAATTCTCATGTCACTAAGAAGGAGATGTATTAGTTAGAGTAATACTTACAGTGAGTGGCATAGTTGATGGAGCAGCTCTGTTCCTCTCATTCAGTGGAGTACCCCGGTTTCTTTTTAAGTCATCACTTGACTTAAATCTTCCACATGATTAAAACTAGGTCACTGCCATATCTGGTTTCTAGATGTTGGGGAAGAAGGATGAGTAGATAGGAGTATGTACATGTGCAATTGAGGTAACACACATCATTTCTTCTCACTTTTTTCTTCTTTTTCAAAGGAAGTTAGTCAAATGGCTTGGTTTGCATCAATGAATACTTCCTTGTGTGTCCAGGAAGAAAGGAGAATAGATTTTGGTGGACATATAGACAGTCTCTACCAATGGGTGACTATATTTTTAAGACTTTTTAAATCAAAAGATATATATGGTCGGATGCATTCAGTATTATTAACTGATGAAATGTTATACACCATCACATCACAAACATAAACTTCCTTGGTATATAATCATGATATAGTATAAATATATGCTATATGTTCATTAAAATGATTTAATAAGATATATTTAATAGCCTTGAAATAAGTTTACAATATGTTAAGTTTAAAAGGCAGATTATAAAAAAATGATTCAATTTTTTATAAATAAATTTTGTGTCTATATATGGAAAATATTAGAATACTATACATAAATGTATAGTTTAATAGTTAATAGTACTTATTGCTAATGTTTTTTATTTAGCTAGCTATGTTTTGTAATTTTCCCAATGAACATATATTTATTACATAAATGAGTAAAAATAATAAAATTTATATACAAAAATTAAATATAAGGATTTTGAAATGGATTAGAGGAGAATTTAAATTCAAGTTCATTCTACTGCAGCTGTGGTTTTGCCAGAATTAGTAATTTCTCTGGCCGAAAGCTTCAGAGAGGCTTATGATATCCCAAAGCAAATTTGCCAGAAAATATAGAGGAGAGAATGTGACAAGGAAAGAGTATAAGCAGCTGGCCTGTGATTTGCTTCTCCCATGATTGTTATGTGGGTTTCCAGGGGGGAAGAAAACAAGGCAGGTAGCTGTGTTCTCGTCTTGTCATGATAAAGGCACCTCTGGGAAAATATACCAGGAGGCAAATTCTTATCTAGAGAGTGCATTGAGTGGGATGTCTCAGTTTTGCATTTTCTTATCAAACCAACAAAGAACACATTTATGAAGTGTAGCTTCCTGGAGAATGTCACATAAGCTCTACAACTCTTAGGGATATAAAATGCAGGTGTTTCCTAATTTTAATATCCCCAGATTTGTGATTCTGGCCAGAATATGCTCAATGAAAGAAGGAGGCCCCAGGGAACCATGCGGGTGTGGTAGGCCTCTCCCTGCTTTTCCTCAGCCTCTTGCTTATATTTTTAAAAGTATTAAAATTGCTAGGGTTGCTATAATAGAATATCACAGACTGAGTGGCTTAAACAACTGAAATTTAGTTTCTCACAGTTCTGGACTCCAAGATGAAGTAGCTAGCTTTTGGTCAGAGGCAATGTGACAAGATAAGATAAATGAATGGATAGATGATGATAGATAGGTAGGTAGGTAGATGATAGATAGATAGATGATAGATAGATAGATGAATTGCAAACACTTGATTCACACCCAGCATGGAGAGAGACTTCCACTCCTGGAGGTGTGCAGGAGAGCTGAACCTGGATAGGGAATAGCAGATTCACACTGTGATCATACACGCAGTCCAAGGCACACTTTCAGTGAGTATATTAGTTGGCTAGAACTGACAACAAAATACTACATACTGGGCGGCTCAAACATTAGAAATGTATTGTCTCACAGTTCTGTAGGGTAGAAGTCCAAGATCAAAGTGTTGGCAGCTTTGGTTTTCCCCAAGACTTCTCTCGTTGGCATGCCGATGGCCACCTCAGTGTCTCTTCACAGGACCTTTCATCCCTGCTGACTCTTCCTCTTCTAATTAGGACATCAGTCCTCATGGATGAGGGACCATTCATAGAACCTCATTCATTTAACCTTAATTTCTTATTTACAGGTCCTACTTCCAAATATAGTCACATTCTAAAATACTAAGGGTTAGGATTTCAACATATGAATTTTGGGGGACACAATTCAGTTTAATAATACTGATTGAGATCTCTAATCTACATGTATCTGATTTGAAGTTTAATTCTTTATGTTAACTCAGAAAATAAAATAGTTGTGAGTTGTGATACTCAGTGATAGGTGCTGCACTATTATTCAAATAGTTGCATGTTGTAACAAATTCAACTGAAAAGTCTTATCACAAAACCCATAAAAGCATACAAATGTAAAGTATATGTCTGAAATGTTTGAAATGAAATGAGTGCAACATTAAAAATAACTGTATTTCTTATCTCCATGATGCAGTTGGTTAAACACTTTCATCCTCCATTTATTTATGTCTCAATATTGAATATTTGCTTACTTGTTTTCCCAGCTGTTATACAAGGTAACAAGCATTTACCACTAGAAAACTTGATTCCTATTCTAAAAAGATGTCATAGATTTGTAACTAAATAGGCAGAAGTTTTTCCTTTCTAAACCAAAGTAAAAGGAAATAAAAATAGAGGCTTGATATTAGTATCAATATTGTTTATTTTTTATACCAACTTATAAGCTACATCCACATGCGATGTATTCAATAATTTATAATTTCAGTCAACATATAACCAAAGTAATTTAATCTTTAATTATTTGCTACCTCATTCTTTCCTCTTTAAAGAAGCACTTTCTCTAATCTGTAGTGTAATCAGAAGGGTTTTATTTAATACATTCAATCTTATACCCATCCTCCCCAGAATGCCCCTCCAGTGCCTTGCTGCTCTTGGCTTTGCCATAAATCACCCTCTGATGACAGTGACCACCACCTGGAATTAAGAGCACTATTTGCTCATTATGCAATGACTGCTATCCATGATAATGGAGAGGGGATGGAGTGTGCTTCCCTTTCCCTTGCTTCCTTATCCCCCAGCCCCTATACGGCTAATATCCGAGTCTGTACAGGTTTACAGTAGGAATGCACCAAATTTTGGCTTATGTTATGACACAGGGCCAAAGTCAGCTACTTGCCATTCATTGTTTTTGGCCTTTGGTAACTGAATAGCTGAATACCTACTTCAAAATTGTGGAAATAACATCAAGAACCGATCAAACGCAGAAATGCTATCAAGGATTTTGGAAGCATATCATGCTGTAGCACAGAACATGTCACAGAATTACTCACAGTAGCAAAGAGAGAATGACATCTTTCATCCTTCTTCAGCTATGGAAAATCTGCATGATATGCAAAAAGTATTGGAAGATTGTATAATAGTTCACATAATATGAAGAACAGTGATTACATGTTTAAAATATTTTTTGGAAAAAAAGAACTCTTTAATCCTACACTTACTGAAGTAGCTATACAACAATGGAATATTAATACTAAAGTAGACTTACTAACAACCAATTATTGTTCTAGGGAAAGAAGATAGTTCACTGGAAAGCACTGAACCATACAAACTCCTATGTCCTTGTACTCAGCTATTTCTTCCATGATGGTTGTGTCCTATCCCTGGAAAATACTTTCTAAAATTGATAGACATGAAGTTAAAACTGAGAAGCATTTGGGAGTTCAGAGGACATTTTGTTATCATGAAAGTCAATTATATACCTCCACTGCAATATTTAGAGATAAGAGATTTAAAGGCATGTTCTTCAAGGGATTGTGTTTTGCATCACAAATTCAAACAAAAAATTGAAAATGAAAATTAGAATGAAGGGCAGTAAGTCAACTTCTCTAAACATTCAGAAAGCATCTTCCTCAAGTTGTGTACAAAGTTTCAGGTTGTGGGGTTGCTTCAATGAAATTACAATGTCAGCACCAATCAAATCTTCAAGTCTAAAGAGGAGTTGTCTTTAATTGGGTATTAGCTATAAAGGAAAACTTAAGAATTTTTGGCAACATTACCCTTGACTATAACCTATTGAGATTTTGCTGAACCAGAAATCATCTTGTTCTTCTACTGGTCTCAGTTAAAGTGTGCTTCTACTTAGTATTACAAAGAATTTGTGTAGTGCCTGCAGGAGGAATTAGCAAGTGATAGTGGTGAGAATAATTTTTTGTAAAGCCAAAATATAACCAAAAAAATCTTGACACTCCTTCTAAAAATTATAGTTACAATACAATTCCACGATTTTCAAATGATTTTAGTTTTATTTGTATATCTCAAGTATTCATTCTATGTTCGTGATGTTCTGCTTCACTCTTAGCTTGGGATAAATTGTGCTTCAATGAAATTACAATGTCAGCACCAATCAAATCTTCAAGTCTAAAGAGGAGTTGTCTTTAATTGGGTATTAGCTATAAAGGAAAACTTAAGAATTTTTGGCAACATTACCCTTGACTATAACCTATTGAGATTTTGCTGAACCAGAAATCATCTTGTTCTTCTACTGGTCTCACTTAAAGTGTGCTTCTACTTAGTATTACAAAGAACCAGTGTAGTGCCTGCAGGAGGAATTAGCAAGTGGTAGTGGTGAGAATAATTTTTTGTAAAGCCAAAATATAACCAAAAAAATCTTGACACTGCCCTTCTAAAAATTATAGTTACGATACAATTCCACAATTTCAAATGATTTTTAGTTTTATTTGTATATCTCAAGTATTCATTCTATGTTGGTGATGTTCTGTTTCACTCTTAGCTTGGGATAAATTGTGACTTTTAACAATTATTTATCATGTAGCCAAAAGGTCTATTCATTCAACTTTTACAATACACATTTCTTTGCCAAAGCATTGGGGTAATGTATGAAGGAAATTACACTGTAAGAAATTAAAGGTCAACATGCCAACTAACTTGGTTTTTCCTTGGGCCTCAGGAAGGGAGACCCAGTGAACATCTTCCCTTACTCGTGACCTGGATTTGTTGACTTTAGGTTGACATGGGTTCTCTAAGAAGCCTTTTTATCAAGCCCCTCACTGTAAAACTCACATCTTTTCCCACAGTCAGCGAGCTTGCTTTCTGGTTTCTTCCACCTTTCCTGTGCCAGCCTCCACCCTGGGTGGCACCATTGTAAGATACACCCAACACTATTGGTCACTTGCTCTTGGTTTCACAAGTATCTGGGAGGTTGGGTGAGTGCAGGAGATGTGCTGCAGGTGGGCACCTATGCCACTCCCATGGGACAGAGAAATATTTTTCTTTCAATTTAAGCTTCCTTGTCATACTCCTTCCAGTACATCCTTTACTATCACATAATAAATACTGATCTATTCAAAAAGTACCTCTTTTCCAAGGGCAAACATTAGTATTTTAAGGACTATTTGCTTTTAGATCATATTTAACAATAATATTTCCTACATTAACAAGGTCTCTGCCCTGCCCTTGCAGTATATGTTTCCTCAGTGCTGCTCTGAGGGGCTTTCAATTCCTTTCCTACTCTCTCCATGACCCACAGGAATCATAAAAATGTACATTAGCTTTTCATGTCTACTTTTATTGAGATCTAGGGACAGCCTGTCTATCCCATTCCACTGTTTGGAGTACCTTGATTTAAAGGAAATGGGAGCTGATGATTACCAATGTGTCCTACAACTGACCCACAAATAACTGAAGGCCTGAATAGGCACATTATTGTACTGCATAGCAAATAGACACACTTGGGAACAAAAACTGGAATTAAAATAATAATAATAATTCACACGTCTAGTTTGCAGTGCAGATAATGTGACCTACCCCATCTTACAGAAGGTAAAATAGCTATTCTGTAAAGGTCCTCAGGTTGAGCGGAGCCTAGAGAATTAGAAAAAAAAATAGGATTCTGGGGACCAAGGCCACCTGGAAAGTGTGAAATTAAACATCCGGAACTATCCAATAGCAAAGAGTTAGAACTGAGGTGATGGACTGCAGAAAGGAAGGTATCTTTGGGTTCTGTGTAGGGAAGAGGCAGTAGGGGGAGACCGAGCAGAAAGTTGTTCCATAGAAACTCAGAAAGTTAGGTTTTCCTAATCCTCTAACAAGAGATTATAACGATCTGGAGTTCCAGAACCATCATGACATATTAGGATAGATGTGCTTGTTTCCAGGTGCTATGTTCATTCATCCCTCCTTCTGCTCATTCATTCATTCATTCATTCCACCACTTTTGAGTTCCAGGCTTTGGAACTATCTATAAAAATAAAACAGGCAAAGATCACTATCATCAGAGTGACATTCCATAGGGGAAAGACAGACAAAATAATAGTAGTTTAGATGATCATAGATGCTGTGAAGGAAAAGTGGGGAAGAGAATGGGATAGCTTGATCAGTGGCTGTAAGATTTTAAAGAGGTTGGTGCCTGAGAAGGCCATATTTGAGCAAACACCTGAAGTGAGATGAGGGAATGAGTTCTGTTAAGATCTGAAAGAAGATAACTGTTATCATCATACTTTTTATTATTAGTGCTTTTATTTATTACTATAATATTTGGAACAGCATATAATTTGAGCTCACCATTCATTGGCTCTGTCAGTTTTGAGTGGAGTAAAATTACTCCAATTTTAGAGCAAGTATCGTATTCAGATTTACATATATATATGTGAATTCTGGTTGTCTCTAAATTGCAATTATTATCAATTATTATAAAGCAATTATATCCCTCAAACAAAAAACCTTTTGGGGGGGAAAACACTAAAAAACACACACCACATTTTAATATAGGAATTTCCAACATGTTCCATGCAACTTTTAAAAATAAAATGTATTTATTTGGCCATTCACCAAGCTTTTACCTAATATACCTAGATCCTGAGCAGATGCAATTATTTTATATATTTTAAAATTTAGAAATAATTTACATATATTGAACTGCACTATGAATTTTAATAAATGCACAAATACATGTACTATGTCCTCTGGTGATTAATTCCTTCAGGTGTTATATATATGAAAATGTTTTTACTCACATTCTTTATAAAGATATTTTCACCATATAGATATATCTAGGTTGACAGCTTTATTCCTTCAATATATTAAAGTTACTCTATTGTCTTTCACTAGTTTTTTTTAAAGACAAATCTGTTATCTGTATTTTTATTTTACCATAAGTAACATGTCTTATTTTGGGGCTGCTTTTAAGATTTTTGTCTTTATTACTGGTTTGAGGAATTTGATTGTAACGTATCTTGGTGTAATTTTTAATGGTTATTTTTTAGCTTTGATATTGTTCAGTTTGTTGAATATGTTGATTTATATAACTTTACTCACATTTGAAACATTTTCAGATATTAAGTATTCTTTTCCTTATTTTTGTCCCCTTCAAGGATTCTGTTTCTAGTTGAAGGGTTGGGCAAAGTAACTTTGCAATTGTTCATATGAGAAATAATATAATAATTAATAAAAAATAATACAGGAATAAACTGTTTTGCATAATCACCACTGTAAATCTACTATTGCCCCATTCAATATATATATATATATATATAATTTTCTTTATCCATTTACTCATCAGTGGGCTCTGG
>NW_005368148.1:1000274-1003964 GCF_000412655.1 Myotis brandtii | reverse complement strand
TCAACCAGTGAATGCATAAATAAGTGGAACAACAAATTGATGTCTCTCTATCTCTCTTTCTTTCCCTTTCTCTCTAAATTCAATTTTAAAAAAATAGTTTAATGTTGAATGTCAACTGTAATTGACAACATTTTAAATAATTAAAAATATTTGAAAAGCACTGATTTAAAATAAATCTGATGCCATGACCAGTTTTGCTCAGTGGTTAAAGTGTCTACGAGTCTTGAGTTCAATTTCAGGTCAAGGTGGGGACACCTACAGGAGGCAACCAATTGATGTGTCTCTCTCACATCGATGTTACTCTCTCTCTCTCTGCCTTCCTTCCTCCCCCGCTTCCTCTCACTCTGTCTGAAAATCAATGGAAAAAAAATATCCTCAGGTGAGGATTTAAGAAAAAAAGAATCTGTTGCCAAATTTCTCACTATTGAGAGACATGATCTGAAAATTATTATAGTTAAAAAGAGTGTATTTGCAAAGGGTAAGAGTTAAGACAAAAAGTTGTCTTAGAAGAAAGTAGAATCAGATTTTCCCCTGGTATCTAATTTTGATTATTTTGTGGAGTGAATAGCTTTTTGAAAAAGAAACAAGAGATGTAACTTTGGAGCATGTGAGATAGGTCAAGTTTAGGGGACTCTCAATAAGAAATCTAAAAACCAATTGTTCATATGAGGAAATTGGATTTTTTGGGAAGTGACCTAGGATATGGGAGAAATCAAGAGTAACAGCCTGAAAACATCAGCATCAAATCTCTTAAAATTGAAAAGTTTGCTGAGAGTGTCACTTTCTTCCAACATACTTTCTGGGCAGAGGAACAAAAGGATGCATGTTAGAACTAGGCCTACCTGTGAATGATGACTGCATGGTCTGTTGTGCATTTTTTTAAATGTGTTGTTTCTCCAGCTTTTATTCCTATGAAAAATTCTGGACACTTTTTTGAACAAGAAGAAAAAAGTTCTACATCCAAATTCCAAAACTTCTTGTAGAAAATGGTCCTAATTGTGACCTAATTTTTATAGCCAGTCATTGGTGTTCTAACTCAAAACAGTATCCAACTAATTGATATGTATGTGAGTTCTGTCCTATTTCCCCTTAAAATTTGATACTATGTGCCTTGAAAATGGGAATCCTGTACTTTGGAGATTGTGTGGTGCATTAACGAATGTCGGAGGACTAGAAATGTAAATTATATTTCAGGCACTAGAATATACAAATTTACTGTAGTTCATCCTCAAAAATTGAATATTATTTCCCTATTTCTATTTAACTAGTAAGCATGACACAATGTTGGATATCGTGGAAAATTTCTATTTCTCATCTAAAATATGTGTTACTTTCCTTAAAAGTTATTTTTTCCATGGTCTAGCTTCTGACACACACACACACACACACACACACACCACACACACACACACACACACACACACACACACACACACACACACACACGGGTTTTACTCTTAATGCATTAGCTGCTTGGTTTGAGGAACATCATACTTTTCCGTTTACCTAAGACACCTATATAACCTTTCTTAAAATCTCACTAACAATTATATTACATGTTTATAAAATGCTTGTAATTTGAACTCCTGAATATTGCACCTGGTAACTATATGTTCAGAAAAAAAGTAGCAACAAACTATATAAGGGGAAAAGTTTAGGAAAACATTTTTGGAGCTTATTCACCTCTATTAAGACTGGTGAATACACACTGGCTCATTGAAGCAGCAAATACATTTCATCTCTCCACCGACCCCTGCCTCTGCTGAATCACATGAATATTTTCTTCCCATCATTGAGATCTGTTTCCTCTTCATGGGTTCCTGATGACACCAAAGCACTTGAGGTGTATTTCTGGTTCCCTTCCATGATGAAATTGTTGTGTTAATATAACAACTCTAATTCTGCCTGTGACTTTGGTAGAACTATCACAGCATGTCAAGAAAGCAGGAAAACAAGCTGATAAGACTTAAGTACACCTCTACTGCATAAAGATGTTTACTGCTAATATGATTACAGACAATCAGTATTTTTTGTATTCTGCTTAAAAAGAAAAAGTATGTAGGTCTTAGACCCATATTGATTCCTCCACACATAAAAATGAGAATCAATCATAGGCAATTCAAATAAAATTACCTTGATTTTTTTATGAGAAGATTTAAAAGATAATTTTCAAATATTATGTGATTTATGGTTCAGAAAAATAAGGTCGCATGACATTCTTTAGCTGGATTTTTGTAGGTTGCAAGATTTGAAATTCAAGATAAAAAGTCAGTCCTGGTATAAAAATAGTAGCAGTTAACATGTAAAGAATATGTATTATATTCCAGGCACTATGGGGCTCTACATTTATTTTTCATAATGAACACACAAGATACTTTTAAATGTCATTTTCATTATATAGGTGATAAAGTTTGATGTCTAAAGATAATACATTACATGTTCAAGGTTACACAAATTATCGTGGCAAAAAATATTTGAAACCGGGAGTCTTCTAACATAAAATCATACGCCCTTATCCTATAGAGACTCACAATAACAACAACAACAAAAAAGAATTTTTGACAGTTAACTTGTTAGAACACAAATATATTACCTTAGGAAATCTAACTTCTAAGCATTAAAATAGTTAATATTTCCTGTCATTACTGAAGGAGAGAAAGTAAAGATTTGCAAATAGGAAAAATCCCAATTACTTTTCAACCCATTTTGATTGCATGTGATTTCTGACCAAGAGGATTACTCAAGCTCCATGTTTATTTTATATTTCATTTATTTATGCTCTCTTTGTATTAGTTTTTATAGTCTTTTTGGATTTAACACACTTATTATTCTATCTTTGGAGATGAATATTTAAATAGTTTTCAGCCTGTCATATTTTCTGACACATACACAGCCATGCCCTGCATAATGACAGGGCGATGTTCTGACAAATGAGTCCTTAGATGATTTTGTTTTTGTGCGAACATCAGAGTGTCCTTACATAAACCTCGATGGTATAGCTTATACACACCTAGGTTATATGGTATATAGCCTATGCTCCTAGGCAATCAGCCTATACAGCAAGTTACTGTATAAAACATGAGATTAAATCAAGCACAAGAGAAAATTGTTATCATGATGCAGTTAACATGAGATATATGAGGTTGCTGCTGGTATAACATGCATACTAACATGCATACTGTTTTATAGAAAATTTCTCTTTTTTAATAAGTAGGAAGTGTCTACTCTAAAATAATGATTAAAAACTATAGTATAGTCCGGCCAATGTGGCTCAGTGGTTGAGCATCAACCTATAAACCAGAAGGTCATGGTCTAATTCCTGGTCAGGGCACATGCCCAGGTTGAGGGCTCGATCCCCTAGTGTGGGGCATGCAGGAGGCAGGCAATCAATGATTCTTTCTCTCTTATCATTGATGTTTCTATCCCTCTTCCCCTCTCCCTCATTCTGAAATAAATAAAAATATACTTTAAAAAATTGTAGTATAGTAAACACACAAACCAACAAATACTTGTAAAAGTGTTCAACATCACTAATCATTAAGGAATGCAAATAAAATCTGGGTATGTAGAAAACACCATTTATTGAAATGACCACCTTTTCCACATTAGTATTCTTGGCTTCCTTGTTAAATCTTAGTTGACTGTGCTATTGTGTGTGTGTGTGTGTGTGTGTGTGTGTGTGTGTGTGTG